>NW_020170399.1:651663-656898 GCF_000524195.1 Echinococcus granulosus
GGGCTTGCCTTCAACTATAATGTCCTTCTCTTTGCCTTCTTTTGTCAATCAATTATTTTTTTGGTAAAAATAAAACACATTCTCCTTAAATTATAAAACTTGTTCGGCTCAGGGTAAGGGACCGATTAAAAGCTAGTCATATGTGCTCCTATTTGGGAGGTAAAGTGATAATAATACAAGAGGGATATTGGGGATGCATGAAGATGACATTTACATTTCTACTACCTAAACTCCTCCGCGATAAAAACAACCTCATTGATTCTGTAATTTTGATTTAACTGACTCTGACAAGATCAGAGCCTTTCGTCCAAATAACAACACATCAACTGGGTATAATATTGCTATCCGGACTAAATTATACTTTTTCAAGCCATCCCTAATGGCATTTACATCGAAATTGAAAGTTATTAGCAACACCAGACTACTTTAAAGACTAAAGAAGACAATACTAGGGGACAATGTGTATTACCGATGTACGGTAGAGCATGAGGCTACCGGCATATCTCTGGGGTCAGCTCGTCCGGCAAAGGTATGATCGTGGAGCACTTAAGTGATCCCTTTACTAAAACCGACAGTTAAACAGACAGTCAACATACTAAGTAAGGCCCCTCCTCTTTTGAACAACATCTTCGGCGCTCTCCTTTGGTCAGCCTCCCTTGTCAGCCACCACAATGCTGTCAGTGCTGTGAGGCAGAGATCCGCGCGCCAACAGCGCCAGTCGTCAAATTTGTGAGAAAATAGTGATTCCACTGGTTGCGGAGTTTCGTTCTGTTTGGAAAATAGATTCGGTGAAGTGGTAATATGCTGGCTATCTCGCGTAACCATAGCCAGTTGTAAGAGCACTAGACTAAAACAGATTCAGTAAACAAAGGATGAGATAAAACATAATTCAATGAGGACAAATTTTCGCTACCCTTCCTTCTCGCCACGTTGTTCCCACCTCAGAGCTGCTTAGCCATATCTATCCGAGTTCTATCTATCTAGTAGAGAACTGGAGAAGAGAGCGATATTTCCATGCAGGAACAGTATACAGCTCCGTAAAAAATTATTCTAGGTGATTCACAGGGACGGCTAGTGCCAATTCATTTGTTAATAACTTTTCCACTAAGTACGGGTTCAGGGTAGTTGCCAAAGGTAGACGGCACCTTCATACCCTCTGTCAGGGGTCTACAACAATTCTTCTATCTTCAGCACATACACTTTTTCTACCCCGCTAGGGTTCATCACCCAACAGTAGATATTAGGATGGATGGCCTCTAAGACGTAGTTCGCTTTCCGCTACCAACGGCGTAGCACCCAAAACTAACCTGAAGGAAAAATAATGCATAATACTTAAGCAGATACTGTATTGTCAGTCCTCAGGAGGTGCAAGGGGCTACTTCCATGGCCTAGAGACTAGCCCACTAGGCAAAGGTACAAAAGTGGAGGCCCTAAGTGGTCCATTGCCAAAACTACGAGTTAAACAACCAACGGTAGATCAAGAACACTGGTAAGGAAGAGGATTAAAAAAGGACATATTTCTAAAGTATGGGGTTTGTAGGCGAATAAAAGGATTTGAGAGTCTCTTCAGTACTAACGGCTAAGTCCTTAAGCATTCAGCAACTGTTACAACAACATAAGAGTTGTCAGCAGTGGGTTTAGTTTGAGCAATTCAACATGTGAGCATGTGAAATGGTCATCAATTTGGAATTTTATCAAATGAAATTTGCAGTGAACTTAGCATAAAAGTTGAAGCTGTAATTCTTTGATCATTTGCTTACCCCTTCGTTGTGGTTTCATAAGCACTTAAGGCTCCGCGATTGTGCCTCTGCTGGGTGGCATGGCCTTTGGGTTGTGCCAGTGGTCCCCATCCCTTCTGCACGTGGGCAGTGTATATCCTGCCCTAATAATTATGTTTTCTTGCATCTTCAAGGAAGTCTCGAGGCTCTATGAAAGGCAGTGAGAGGCATTGTAAAATTCACTCACCTGAATGTATTCAAGTGAATCAGGAAGAAGATGCCAGCATGGCGTTAATTTGGTGATGTCCCACACCTTGACCAATAGTGATGAAACGGCCACGTTGCATGCTTGTCTCTAGAAAAATCTAGACTATGTAGATGCTTGATAGACCATAATTTTCCCGAATTCCGTGAAAAATTTGCATAAACTGATGGGTATGCATAAAGAAGAGCAAATGCGGCAAATTTTATTTCCAAAACTTGGAAATTTTCAAAATTTTGAATTCAAATTAATAGTTGGCGGCAGAATATTTCGAGCAGAAATCGGGATGAGCTGTTGTTGCGATTAATTGGCCTTATAAAAAGGAGAATTTTGTTGACATTCAGTTTTGATATTCAACCGAGTTCGGAATCTCCTCCCTCATATTGGGGGAGGTTTCCCCCAGCAGAATGGTGGCCAGATTTCGCAAGTTTCTGCAATTTCTGCGCTGCATATGAGTCCTAAATGATGCCGAGTAAAGATTCAAGTCACCCAAGTGCAATTATTTACCTCCTTCTGGTATGACACTGAATTATTCCACGAATTTTCTCATGCCGACAGCAGGACTTTGGCGGATAGGAGTGCATAGGACTGTATCTAACTCAGATAAATGAAGACAGTCATTGAGGTATTTAATGCAATCTGATGACAAAACTCCTCGAATTTTAGAGGAAGATTATACCCAATACAGGACCCGAGACCTGATGAGAAGATTAGAGAGGGCAGAAATGAATACAAGCTTATTCTGTAATTCTACACCTAATGCATATTCTAATGGCTTCGGGTGCATTAATAACAAAGTGTTAATAGAGGACGAAGGTATCCATGAAAGTGTACCTTGGCGTTTCCTGTGAGCATTCCAAAGGAAGGAACCATTAAGAAAACAATAAGTCTGAATCCAGTAAAGCCTTCAGTCGATGTGTTTGGAACTTCTCAAATAAGTTAAGCAGTGGAGGGAGGGTAGCCTGGCTCAGGGCACACCGACCTCAGTCAAGGCCACTGGGTTAACAGTTAAAAACAGGTGAAGCCCACACCTGTCTGTCTCACTAAACCCCCCACACCCCCCACTCCACCAGCACCACCGCAAGTGACACCTTCGCGCGACCACTGCTCATGGGTTGCGTGTTGACGCGTAGGTGCGCACGTACAACCCCTACAGAAGCAATATAAACGCCTATCCGAGCACGGAGGCACTCCTACCGACAAACAAACGTGCTATTGCGTCGGTTGTGCATTGAAGAGGTTGAGTTGCATCGCGTTGACGGAGAGGGAGAAGGTGTCTGCCATCCAACCGGAAGAGAACACTCTAATCGCCTGAGCATCGGCTCGTGCAGAGTTTGCAAGGATTCGCACTGCCTTCTCCTCCCGACTACTTCGTGGTGAGCTACACTGTCCTCTTGGTCAAATCAACCTTGTTTTATGTCTTTTATTCCATTTTATGCCGGTAGTTCCCCCTCTTATCCAGTGATTTTGCACATAATTTATGCAGATCTCTTTTTTAAATAAGGGAGTCGTTAATTGAGCAGACGTAGTGATTTGGCAATAAATACGTTTCACTTCTCATGCTCCTTGCTCGCTTACTTTCTTTGTACGACTCAAAAAGTAGTTTTCTAAAGTTAATCAAGAAAGAAATGGAAATGTAAAAAAATTGTTACATTGGAAGAAATACTTGTGATTGTGAATGCATGGATTATCATACCTGGAAGGATTATCAAATCCCGACTTACTCAAAATTCGTAATTTTTGGAGAGGCATTTTAACACACATGGGGATGTGCAAAAAAGGCCTCCGCAACCTAAGCGCCACGAGACCATAACGACATCAGAGGAATCTCAGACCTGTGGCTCTTCATTAGGTTGTTTTTGAAACCCCAAGAATTTCTTCTCAGGAGTTTTGTCCAAGGTCTCTTTCCAATTCGCATTGATGAGTGATTTAGTGGTTACTTAGATTTTCGAAAAAGATATCTTAGTAAGACTAAGCATCAGCCTCATTCGGATGTCAACTTTGATGGATTGCGCACGTACTTAGTACTTGATTCCTCGAGCAATGCAATTTGTCTGCAATTTTTGGTAAAACAACTTTGACTGATGTGGTCACCCACGTGGTCATTTATTTGTCACGGTTACGAACTTATAATAAATAGGGTCTAAACACTTTAATTTACTTCATCTTCAGCTTCCTTAAAGAGCATGTCTTTGGTTCACACCTTGACAATGCACACATTTACTGATGGAAATGAAAGCTTCATGGGCCATTTATACTTAGGCAGTTTAAACCGCTGAGGTTCATGAACGCTATCATGTCAAGCGTCGTGCTGTTAACGGAGGCATTGTCTTAGCAAAGATAGGTGAAAAGGTTAGGCAACCATGTTTTGCAGAGCATTAAAGGGGTGTTTTTCGGGTAGTTGCAACAAATCACAATCCCTAGGTGTTGTGACCTCGTAGTTGACACATCTTCGCACAAATAACATTTCAAGACATTGCAATCCATGTTATTATCTACAACAGTGCAACTGATTAGATTTACTTGCTTAAATAAAGAAAAGAATAATTCAAAACAATTTTAGTTTAACGTTGGCCAACGATCAATGTTTTGGAGGTTCCAAATTAAGATAGATAAAATCTTCTAAGGTTTACTTCAGATAGTGTGAGGATGAGGGTTTGAGGGCAAAATACTCTACTTGTGGAAGACTAGACTAGATTGTTTCTGCTTGTAGCAATGTAACTACCCTACTTTTTATGTCTAACACAAGAAGCGGGGTACTTCGGTGTGATTAAATGTGGTCGAATAAAATGTAGGTGAAAATGTTTCTTCCACGTAGACGGCTTTTTCCTAAATACCCTTACCCCCCCTCTGCCTGTCCCTTTCCCATCGCTCCTGTTTTGGACTGTGTGGGGATAGGGGCGCAGAGAAACGGAAGTTACCTGTCACCCGGACCTGAGAGGGAGGAGAGAGAGAGGCAAATCTGTAGTTTCAGCCACTTCCAACTTCCGCCAGCGACACCACTCTCTCTCTGTCTCTCCTCACTCTCTACCACTCCTCAGAATGGTGATAAAAGGCAAAATTTAGTGCACAAACCCACCCAGCCCGTTTCCCTTGCATCGTGGGCCTTACAGGTCCCTGTCATCACCGGATAAGAGTCTGTAAATGGTGAGAGAGCAGCAGCGGCAGACGTGGATTGGACAGGGGAAGGAGAAACGCTCCCTTTCATCCTCCTTTCTGTGGAGAGGTGGGGCAGTTAACTGAGAGAATTCCGGT
>NW_020170399.1:656998-659365 GCF_000524195.1 Echinococcus granulosus
GAGAGAATTCCGGTAACACCAAGTATGTGCCGCCGACATCCATTTCCGTACATGTAAAGTAAGCAGTCACTAAGAGAATATTCACAGTACCGTACCAGTTCACCACCTCAATACCGATGACCTCTGTAGGAACGGCATGAATGAATACCTTGACACCCTGGCATTCGAAAATCACGGCGACGTATGTGTGGTGTGGCTAAAATGGTGAACCTGTGACCTTACTTGAATTATGTCATGTGGACTAGAAAGTAACATCGGTACAACTTCACTTCTTATGAAGTTATTTCCCCTATAGGTCTCTAGGCATTCGCACTTTAAACCACCTAGGGAGTTTGTTTAACACATTCCTCATTGTGACCGTTAAATATTTTGTTTGTGCCAATAAAATTGAGAAGCGTTGGAGAATGCAGTGTCAGTGGTAATATGCACATCCGAGACAGAATACGCACAGGTATTCCAGGTGGCCATGAGGATCCAAGTAGCCCGTGTTCCAGAATAACATCATGACGAAAGCCAACATTTTCTCACAAATTGACATAATTCGGTAAACAACAACTTTAGACTGATCCTTCCGAATATCCGGCTGTGATAACCTAAACAAAGGCCGGCTCCTGCATCGCCGAGGACGGATGTGTGGTGGAGGGGTCCCTCGGACACGTGGGTTCACACCTGTAACATAGCAACTGCATCTCAATCTACCGATAAGCTGATAACATGTGTGTCTCCACCCTGTTTTTTTATCCTGCTGTTATCTTATCAGTTCAGAAGTCATGCAATGAAGAGATTTCATACAGTGCTTACATTAATTTAAATTGGGCATGCATCCCCCGGGACTAGGGCAACGGAAGGAATGCGAAGAAAGCCACAAAGACAGCGGCATCAATCACAAAGTTGTCCCAGATTGTCCACATCCCTACCCGCATTTTATCGGACAACTGGAGAAGTGGGAAGGAAAAGTGAAGTTATTGGGGCATTTCGAGTAGCCGCGGTGGGGAGGGAGAGAGGGGATGCAGGGTTTGGAATTCTCTGATTGATGTTCCCACGATTCTACAACGCATTAATTCACGACCAAAGATGCACCAATCTAAGCTGGGCAAACACAAGATTACTCTGCCCCTTTGTGAGTTGGTGTGTGTAGTTAATTGTATTTAAATCAGTGGTACGTACAATTCCCTATTTAGAACACTTGACAACAAAGTTTTGTTTTTTTTTTTTTTAATTTGAGTTACTTTTTGAGAAGGCTGATTTGTAACCTTTGGGAGTCGGTAAGATGACAACTAGGAGATAGTACTGAATTCCTCCCAGGATTTCCCATCAGATTGACAGAAGTTGATAGGATGCGACGTTGTCTCAGCCTGAAATCCTCACCACCTTCTCAACATGCCAAAGTAAACAAATGTTTTTCTCTTCAAAACCCACTTTGTTGATAGTTGGCCAGAATTTATCTCTTCCTCCATAAGGCCTGTTCAAACAGATCTACTTAAGCTCGTCTTCCTGATTAAGAGGAATGAGTGGGTTATTTGGGGAAAATTGGGTTTTTAAAATCTTTTAAACCGTTCTTGAGGCACAGATAAATATTTGGTTACCAAATACCGGTCGGTTGTGAAAGTAAGGCTGTACTCGCTCACCAAACAACATTGTATTTTTCTGCAGAAGAGTTCCTTTTGAATCACATCTGGAACTACTTTGCCAGGCTGCATATCAAGTGTTTTGAGAAGTAACAGGACTCTTTGATCACTTTGTATTAACATGTATATTTTTAAGAATACACATTTTTCTCAAAATGGAATGCGATAAGGAGACGTTATTCGGAAAGTCAGTACATATAGTCCAACACGATTTTGCGAGGTTACGTTAAACCTGCCCTCAAACACTACAAAACATCTGGCCTTAGAGAATTCAAAGTTGAGTCTACCAAAGGTTGTTTAACGCCAAAACCCTATCTGATTGAAGTAGGAGGCTAACAATGTGTGCTTACCGATTATGGCATAGATTGAGGCACATGCTGTTTGTCATTTATCTTCGGTTAACTAATGACAGCAGCCAAAACTGCGTAAGGCAATATAATTAAACCATGGTTCCATAAGTACACCGAGTCATCTCACTCGGGAATATGGGGCTTTTTATTATAAATCAATCTCCTCTTTCCTCCTCTGCCCCCTTCTACCCTGTTCTGTCCTCCAGCCCATGGGATTGGGCAAAGAGAACATCAACTTGCACCTCGGCATGTCGTTACAAGTCCAAACTATCTTGTCTTGGCCTCCCCTTCCCTTCTCCGCTTCATCCCCTGAGATCGGCCTTTAAATAACGAATTTCACTATAGAGCCCCTCGCACATCACCGGCCACGTCCACGATTAGTAGGGGGA
>NW_020170399.1:659465-732710 GCF_000524195.1 Echinococcus granulosus
GAGAAAGGGTGAGGGTGGGTGAGTGGGTGGTGTACTGTCACAAGGGAATTATAAAAGAAATAGGTGTCCATATCTTAATACGCTATCATCACTATCATTAGTGCAACCCTAACCAAACGATACAAACACAAGTAGAATGAGGAGTGAATTAGCAGCACTCCTCACCGTGTTCATTGCCATGGCGTCGCTACTACCGTAGCTGCGATGGATAAGAAAATGGACTAAAAAGTTGGTCAAGTCAAACGGGATTTACCAGAATGGCTCCAAGATGGCCCTATCAGTGGATTATAATAATTGAAAAAAAGGTGAAGGAGAGTGTGTCCAAGCACCGCCTCCTCCATCTACAGTGTATCCACAAATTACTTCCTGCCCAGAGGAACATGCGCAGCTTGGAAGGTAATTACCGAAGTCTCATCGCCTAAGCCGAAGACATTTTGGCAATAATAATTGGAGAGACAACACTTCCGGTGCTGTGGAACTCTCCTTAAGACTTGGCTGATTACCCCTTTCCCCTTACTGTCTAAGCTTTTTCATGCTGGTCAGTAAGACACAGCAAGTGCCATCTATGCAGACCACTCGCCTGCTTTCAAAGAACCAAATAATGACTTAGTTGCTTAAATTTTTACACCAATCACACAGACACTCACAGGAAGGCAATAAGCACTTATGAACGTGGCCCAGTCCTCAACTCAGCAATTCAACTACTCCTTGCAGAAGTGGCTTGACACGGAACTGCATTCCAACACCAACTCCGGTACCTCTGGCAAACTGAATTCCGAGGACAGCGAAGAGCAGCGTTCTGCGAGTTCGCCCACTACTACAAGTTCGTCGATGGAAGTACCGAATCCCAGCAGCTATTCCCCTCCTCCATCAAACAAGGAATCCCTCCTCAAAGTGCCTGAAAGTGGAACCAAGTCCTATGCAATGGAAGACCTTCTGCGAGGCGATGCGGCATCTATGACAGAGGTCATTAGGCAACAGAAGCGAAAACAACCGACACCAGTGCACAAAATTGTGTTGGAAGACACGATGGAGATGAAGAGCAAGAAAAGGCCTAACGAGGAATTTCTAGCCGAACTAAGTCGAACTGCTACAGATGCACTCACGCGGGCTCTGAGTAAAAAAGCAAAGATAGCTGAGAGCGGACTTGAAGATGAGTTGAAGGGTTTGGTCCGAGAGGCCTTAGAGACAAGTTTGAATTATGTAAGTGGCAGTCATTCGTCGTTGGAGTTTGACAATAATGATAGCCGGCAACAACAACAACGACGACAGAAACCGAACGCTGAGCAAATGACAGAGAAAAATTTGGAGAAAGGATCCGCCAAAGCACCACAACAAATCACGGGCCCTTTAAAATTATCCTCCTACATACCCTCACCGACAGAGATAATGGAAGCCTTCAACACTAATAGTCCGGAAGGATTCAGTCAGTCATTTTCAACTTATTATGAGGCATTGTGTCGAATGCTCCAATCCCAAGGTAGCATGCATCCATGTACGTTCCCTACTCCATTCAGGCCTCACAAATTTTCGGAATCGAATTTGCCTTCAAAAATAGATATTTCCAAGGTAAAATTAATGGAGCAGATTTACATTAGTCAATTAAACAAAATAAATTCATAGATTTTTTGTAGGTGGAACCATGCATGGACTTCCAGAAGGTGACATCAACCCCTCTCTCGATCCCGGAGCAATTCAATCAGACAGAGGCGCTGGCCTTAGTTGTGAACCGTAACCGCGGCAACAGCCTATCCCCAGCTTATGAACATCAACACGAAAATATGCAACCCTATGAAAATTCAATGATATCTTGTATGCCCCGCAAGAAACGAACGAAGGTTACTGACACTCGGCTAATTCCACCAAAACTGCCTCCGCAACTACCACTCACATCCATGGATGGTGGAAATCCCTTCCTAATACCGGAACTTTCACGTTCTAAAATTGGAGGAACTCTACCCCACATGGCATCTCCACCATCCCTGCCAACCAGTATTGATCCTGCCTTCATGAACGATATTTTGAAGACACTTTCCGTGGCAAACGGTCACAACCATCCTTCCTGTTCCATTCCTTCCACTCGAAGCTCCATCTCACTGCCAGGCGGTAGAATATCACAGATGGATTTGATAGGAAATCTACTTCCCCCTCCTCCACCACCACCGCCTCCACCACTACCGTCACATCATCATCTCCATCACCATCCCAACGACTTCTGCTACGATATGCCGAATACGGCCGCGATGACGGAATCCAATCCAATTCGAAGGAACAGGTCCATAGGGGGCAAGCGCGTGACGAACACATCGTCGGCGTCGAATTATGGATGTGATGGAAGATCCTTCCTGTCCTCAGGTTCTACTTCAGACGAGGCAACCTCTGCGCTCCATCCTGGTCCTCTAAGTGGCATTATTCCCGTAAGTGCTTACAAGAAAGGTAGCTTTTTATAGCGAATTGACTTCAATTCCAACTTAAGACATATTTGCTGCATAAAACAACAAAAACTCGTAACTTTTCGAAAACGCGATTATAGAACTCGACCACCGGTAAAGCTAACATGTCCTCGAGTGCGGCAGCTCTGAATTTGAGGGAGCGCAGCCTATTAACGCTCATGAATCTTGACCTCAATTAATTCACTGTTTGATATCAATCAGAAGACTGCAAAAATGTGATTCTAGGGTCAACAGTAGATTATCTTTCTTGTGCAGGGCATAAATCAGAGGCCAATTCCCCTGGTCACTAAGATGCTAAACTCCTTGGTCTCATGCACGAGTTTTTATTCACTTCTACGCCAGAACAACGCGACTTTTATGACGGTATGGCGTGGTTCATCGACAGAAACACCATCTTGATTCGTTTTGCGAGCATTGTTTGCAACTATTTAACTTCTTTTGGCCATTAAAATGATCATTTAGAATAATTTGCCCAAAATGTCAACTCTGCTTTGACACGGGATGAAGAGCATATGCTTGGTTAGAGGATGACAATGCACTGCAAGTGGAGGGTGAAATTCACTTGAGGTAGATTTGTTTTCTGCATTTGCCGTTGTGGGGCCTTCGACGATCACTGAGCGAGGGGAAGTGGCCAGTTGACAAGCGCGAGACACGAAGGTGATCGAGGTAACGTTTGCATTGCCCACTTGTCAAATCACTGGTCGCCAATGCCACAATTCCGAGCCTACTTTGTCTTTCTACTACGGCTATTTATGAAGCTAGTCATCATTTAACCAATGATGGGAACAATACTTATTACTCTACTGTCAACTGAAATTGTGATCTATGCCGGAATCTAGGAAGTCGAAGACTATTAGGCGATATATTTAGAAGGTACTGACTTTGTAGAAGCATTTGTGGTAGTTAAATCCCTGAAGAACTATAGAATGGTTATTGGGGTGTCTGAGAGTTGAGAGTCTGTCAACAGCAAAGAAAAATGGACTAGATGAGAGAGTTTCTTCCAGCTGTCCTTTTATGTGGCTTTCCTCCATCACTAAAGTTGATTGTTGTATCCAAGAGATACCTGACCGCGCAAAGGTTAGTGTAAAGTGCCACAAACGCCCCAGTTAAACATCCTCCCTGCCTCGCCTCAACTGCTGTGTCTCCTCTCGTTTCCATTCAGCGTATCCCAGCCCTCAAACGACGTCTAAAAACTGTAACAAAGTGGAAATAAGCGCAGGAGGATGAAGAGAGGAAGATACGGAGACCAGAGGAAGGAGAATGAGGGAGGGGGTGGGAGGAGCTCGTATGTGTGAGTATGCACTAATAAAAGGTCCATTGTTACAGCCCTGGCCTGCCCGTTATCCGCAAAGGAAGCTTGTGGTGATGCGCATTTAATTCTATCCAAAGTAACATTTTAACTTTTAAGAAAGAAGGTGGGGCTGCATACACGAGTCGTAGTCATGGAAGTAGTAGTAGCAGCATTGTAAGGATAACTCCACACCCCTCGTCTCCTTTAGAAAGTGGTAGTAATGGTTCTGCTGGTAGCGATGGTGGTGAGGAGGGCAGCGCTTCCTTGAAGGAAGGCACAACTGTGTGTGCGGACACAGAGGACTGTGCAGGCAACAGATGTATCCAAACAAGAAAATTGGTGAACCATGAAAGAGAAAATGGTCAGTGATGCGTATGCCAGTTTTTGCACGTTTCATGTCACCGTCGTGTACACCGTGGAGGGCCTTTCTTCCCTCGGTGAGTAACAGCCAGCAGAGCAAGGCACTGGCCAGTTTAGAGTAAGAAGGAGACAGAGACGTGGAAGGAGAAATAACAATAGATTGGCGTTGAGAGCTGGGAGGTTAATGTGTGCCTGTTAGCCTGATATGGTAGATAAAAGTGGTACTTTAACAATCCTTGTCTCCTACTTTCCTTTTTTACAGACTACAAGTACTCTCACTCCAATTCACCTAAGAAAAGCCAAGCTCATGTTCTTCTTCACTCGATATCCCAACTCCAACCTCCTGAAAGCCTACTTCTGCGACGTCAAGTTCCAAAAGAACAACACTGCTCAGTTAGTAAAGTGGTTCAGCAACTTTCGGTGAGTCCCTCAAGCGATATAAATGGGTTATTTGAGGCATTATTCCAGGCGGAACTATTGCATCTCCTTATGACACTTCATGGGACCTAAATCTGCATTCACTTACTGATTTTTAAAGGTAGTGCATCCATAAACTTCATGTAGTACTTTTCCACCCAGCTATGATCTGTTTCAACCATGATTAGCTCTAAAGCCTGTTTGAGTTGGTATTTATTGCGCAGTAATAGTAGTAAAAACCATTTTAAGGATAATGAGGACCTGATGGAAGCAGGTAGTTAATGAGGTGGCAGGAATAACATAAGTATGCATGCTACAGAACCCATCATAAAGTGGGATGATCCACCACATCGATGTGTCCAAACCAGAGCACGAAGCATTTTTCTGCTTTTCAAATTTTTTACAAAACTGCAAGTAAAAACACTGTCTCAAGAAGTCTGCTGCGCCATCTCGTGGCTAGAAAAAGTCGAATTTAATTTACTGAAAACCGTGCACGCAAAACTGTCTTATGGGTGAGCCTGGTGCTCCGTCCCCTCGTTTCCCACTCCCCCCCTCCCCGCCCCATCCTACCAAGCGCAACAATAAAGAGGCATTTTCACTTCCTTTGGCAGTGAGAGTGATGAAAGGTTTTCCCGCGTCAAGGTGGGAACTGGGAGTGCGAGAAGGCAAAGTATGCCAAATAGAAGGATGAGGCGGTAGAGGTGGAGGAGGTGAAGGAGGAGGAGGAGGAGGAGGAGACGGTATTTACAGATTTATACTCTGAGAAATTTAATTACTCTCGGAGTAGTTGAGGTAGCCTTGAGGAGCGGGGCACGAAGGCGCTTTTTATGCACGCAAACTCGGTGTGCGCGCGAAGTAAAGGCAATTGCAAGTGTAAATAGCTCTTGCCACTTTTTCCACATTTGAGAAAGTGCCTTTGCCTCCTGGCCATGAGGAGATGATTGGATTCATATTGTACGCACTAACCTCCACTTCCACTTAGTCAGTAATCATCGGATTTAGCGAGGTCGTAGCCATCGTCCTATTCATTCGACATTTCTACCCAAGTCAGCAGACTAAAACTGGAGTGATAGTTGTTCTTTATCTGACCAGTACATGAAGTTATTGTTCAATTTAAGCCCCTTTGAAAAGGGGAAACGTTTCTTGCTTGAGTGTTTGGTCATCATTATGAAAGGAAAACAAAGTAAGGCGAGGATAACGCACGACAAATATGACAGCGCACCATTAAGGTAGAGCTGAGGAGGCAGTACTTGACAATATATTTGTCTCGCTATGGTTCACATGTCTCGGAGAAAATTGCCCTGACAAAACAAGGAAGAGGAGAAGGTGTGTGGGGGGAGGGTACGGACTAAGTGCGCTGCAACGCTATCAGTGTCCACAACTTTGGCTGGACAGGTCTCCATGCTTGTGCGCATTGAAGAAAACGTCACCATTTGCGTCTTTAATTGCAGCGAGTTCTACTACATACAAATGGAGAAATACGCTCGTGTGGCGATATCAGAGGGTATTCGCAGTCCTAACGAACTCACGGTTACAGTCAACTCCGAGCTCTATCGCACATTGGCCCTGCATTACAACCGCAATCAGCAAATCGAGGTAAGCTGTTCTGCCTCTGTTAATAAGGACGAAGGCGGCATTTGAGGTGCTTAGAAGGTCAACAATGACAAACGAGGGCATTCAGAAAGCCATGAATTGCACCCCATTGGGTGCTCTTCTATTCTAAAACATGGCACGTTACTGAGTTCATTCAATCACGAGTCAACGACACGAAGCTGCCTAAACACAATTGTGAGTACAGGGAAATGTCAAATGTACTTTTAGAACCTAGAAACGCAAAGGACTGGGGCAAACGCATAAAAAGAATAACTAAGAAGAGATAAGACTTAGGAGTTTTATTTAGTAAAGATTTTGAGGAATTATTGAAGCTGTAGTAGTTAAAATAGATGTTGTGATGCACAAGACTCGAGTTTCACTTTTTAAGACCCTCAGGTCCATAAATTCCTCCTAATGGGATTTTTCATAGGTCAGTTCTTTTAAAATTGAACTGACCCAGTCGTGTACTCTTTAAGAGACTAGGACCATGAAGTTTTGTTTTGGGTGCTTTTTTAGAAAAGCGAAACTCTAAACACTTCATCCTATTTGGTTTTAATAATTTGGAAATGATATTCCATTTAACTTGAAAAATAAGAAGGATTGGGTAAAAAAGCAGCTATGGCAGAGGTGGACCAATATTTTTCTCTTTTGCATTGCAGATTCCGGAATACTTCCGTGTGGTGGTTGAGACAACAATGCGCGAATTCTTCGTGGCCCTCTCCACGGGGAAGGATTCTGAGCAGTCCTGGAAGAAGCCAATTTACAAGATCATAGCAAGAATGGATCAACCCGTGCCGGATTACTTTAAGGACCCCAACTGGATGGCTCAGTTGGCGGATGGCTAAAATAAAGCAATAGAAGCCAAAGATAGTCATCTCGCGTCATTCTATCCCTCTCCCGTACACAATTTCGGGATGAGGCATCAAAGTGAGCTGTCACTGTGATTCAGCTATTCAATAGATGTACGCATATCTGTGACCTCTTCGGTATCTGTTTTAGCTCCGACGTGGAACCTCCCTAGATTTTGTATGTGTGTCTGGAGTTTCTAAAGAAGGCAAATAGATGTATTATTACAACATATTCTAGTTTCGAAGGGAAAAAGGGGGGAGGGGTGCCACTGATTAAAGCTGAGTATTGTCACAAACATAAGTCGTAAGTTTTAGCGTTTTGCTTCTAAAGATGATTCAGAGGTAGGGTGGGAAACCTCATCAGTATTATAGTACAAAAAAGTGTCCATGGGCTTTAATAATACCAGAGGTTTCAAAGACAGGCCTTCTATTTAGCTATGAAGAGCGGTTTGTTACCTTTTTTAGTTGCAATACCACATTTCGAGAGTTGTTAAAAAGCCTGCAAGTCAACTTTTAAGGGCACCTGTTCGATTTAAAAGTCATGTTCTCGTATGAAACTGCATTTAAGGCGAAATCGTCGGTGCTAACACTTGGATACATGAGCCCATGTTTACCTAAACCACGCGGAATCACGCGACACCTATCCTGCCGTCATGCCATTTGGTTGAGAGGTCATTCATTACATGACATGACAGAGGTCATTAGTGGCAAGTTGTGTGATAAAGGCTATCTACCGAGATAAGCGGCAAGAGAGACAGATAGCAATGCAGGTTAGCCCTAACTGATTGGAATTTTTCTTTGGTTAAAACCGTCAAAGGCTGGATCTACGACCAGACATTCACTGCCATGGGGTACAGTGAAACGACAAGGAATAGGTTTTAAGATAACACTTTCACAAAGCAGACTTTACAGGCCCAGTGCCAACTGGCATCGTTTTAAAAGCTTGTAAGTTGCAAACTAATTTTGACCTCAAATGAATGCAAAAGCTTAAAATATGAAGAAAATAAGACCATATTTGTTAGGCGACCAGGAAATGATAAAACTAATGCAAGGAGTCCTGGGGGAGCATATGATAGCTACAAAACCAGGTATTTTATCCTGAAAAACCGACTCTAATGGTGGCTTGAACAAGCTACTTGACCGCAAGTAGCTGACATTGGCAGACGAATTGGGCGTGACGATGATTGGTGGGGGGTGGGCGGATGGTTTACAGAATGTACACATTTGCACACAAAGAGGGAAGAGGAGAAAGCGGGAGGAAGAAGCTCATGTAAGATCAGCATATCAGATAGCGTCCACTCGAGTGCCCAACACGCAAGACGCTGTCAAAAGTCACTCGGCTAGGGTAGAAGACGCGGTGTAAGGCATAAAATAGAGCTATGGAAGAAGGAAGAAGACAAGAAGCGGTCAGTCACATTGCACTCAAGAGAAGAGGATTAATTTTAGGTGTGCAAATACAGGTTTTGGACCTTCACACCATGATTTAGCCTGAACTTCGTGGATTATGCTGCCAAGTGACCGTAACTATCCGGAATAAGGTGTTTTCTCTTAAGGAAATAAAAAAAATAGAGCGGTAATTTGTAAACTAATTCTTTCCAAACTCTACTAATCGGATTACGCTTATGATTACCAACAAAACCTCAACAAATTTGACTAATTTTCAATCCAACTTGCCTTTTACTAAATGAAGTGCCGTCAATTTGATTTCGAGAGCATTTCTGACTTTCTAAGCCAAAATTCACTTTTGGATCGAGTTAATGTCTGGTAAATTTGAAGGGAGGAACAAAAGAAGACGACAGTAGACCGAAAGAAGAGAGACAGAAAGATAATCTCTTCAAAGACCATGTAAGCATTTGAGATGAAACAGGATTCTGTCCACGAAAGGTCATGTGGAATAAGCCAAGGAAATCAGATCAACTGTCATTTGATAGGATTATAAACCAACCAGAAATGAACGTTTGTAAGGAAAACTGCGTTTTATTATCCATTAGCATTGCGTGGCGTAGAGCACCCTATTTGGGATCAACGGCTAAATTCCCACTCTATTTACTTAAAACATTGAATATCAAAATCATCGGTGGTACTCTAATGATAAATTCGAATAAATTCCACGTGTTTTGGGCCAAGAATGCTAGGACAAGCCAGCAGTTAAAGAGGCCCGGCAGGAGCTTTGAAGAAGGCCTGAATGCTGGAACCCCAATCGGGGATAACACAGCGGGTCATATGAAATACAAGAGAAAAAGGGAAAATCGGTTTTCCCTCACTTTGCTATCATTTTTGTCTATTTAAACAGCCATAGACTTTATCGTTTGTAATATAGCCGCATTTTATTGTTACTGCGTTCCACGGGAAATGATTTACAGCACGCATTGTGGAGTGCTTTGGCAATCACCTCTTTACGGCCTCAAAAAGCTGGCAATCAAAGTAGCTCATCTGCAGAGGTGGGTCTGGCTTGAGCTATGGCGTTGCCATCTATCATCTACCACAAAACCCCGCATATTTAATCAGCCCTCCGCCTAGCCCCCATTAAAAGGGCTCGAGGCTAATGAGAATGTGGTCTTAGAGGCACGCATGCCAGGCTGAAATTATGCTTACCCTTATGTGACAGTGCCTCTGGAAGCACAGCCTGTAATGTCCACTTTCTGCTTCTAGTGTTTACGATTTGTAGGCGTGGGAAACTTTAATTGCGTTGTACTTTAGCTTGAAAATATCACCTCCTCAATTTCCCCCCTCCACTCTCTGCTAGGTTCACAGAACCCTCAAGCAATTCGCCCCTCATGCTTTTATATCTTAGCTTTCCTTTGATAAAATGGCACAAAGAGGGAAATCGAGGAAGTAAGCATCGTTTCATTTAGGTATTTGAGTTACATTTTATTATTCAATCTCTCAGTTTTCCTCTTTGCAAACTTAGGTCATACAGAGTGTTTGATGTCGGTGGATAATGCTTTGATTAGTGCAAGAAAAAGTGGGAAATCGTGTAACGTCCAATCGAATTGATTAAAAATTGCTTGCGCTCTTAGATGTGTGCACGAAATAAATGAACTTCAAGACCTAAAATTCCCCCAATCTTTCGATCAGCAATCGGGGATTTCGATGGTGGCTGCCCATTGATGGTGTAGGAGTGTATGAACTTCGAGAGGCTGACAGGGTTCACTATCTATCCGATACCACAGAAGCAGAACCTAGATGCACTTATCATCTTTGGGCAAGATCTAGGCTTACACATCGTAGCTATTTAAAATAGATTATGCAAAATTAGTGGCTGTGAAATTCAATGCGAACCTCCAAACAAACCCCAAGGTCTAATCGGGTGATCGAGAAATTTTAGACCATGGTCGAGTATGGTGAACTTCTCGACAGCTGATTTCTTTCAGTAATCCCGCTGCATTGCACTGCTTCCATGGATTGCTAATTGTGGCGAATGCTATTACCCTGCAATCACGCCGTGGTTTAAAACCCACTGCATCTTCACTACCTCTGGATTCGGATCTCCCGTACTCCACAGCCTTACAAATAGTGTCATTCAATTTGAAAGCTTAAAGTAGTTTCCCATCATCCTTCATGCACCCACAAGGTTGACTTAAGACCATCTTGAACCCCTCTAGATGCGATCATTACCTTAGAGGAAATGGAGTTACAAAAGCAAACAGGTTACTCTCTCACAGTGATTGAGTAAGGTACTTATGCAAAGATAAGCAGTCCTTCCAAAGGTTCCCCCGTATCAAATTCCTCATGTGAGCCTGAAGACAATTCAATGACTCATGTGGAGAAAAGAAAAGGCATTTGGGATATTCGGAGCTTTGTGCTTTAAAACCAGGCTCAAGCAGACTAGCCGAAAGGATGAATTTTTCCTACCTACACCAAAAACTCAGAAGGGGATCGCCTCCCTGATAGTTGGACTAGTGATTTCATGCCAAAAAAAATGGCAGAGAAGGTTTGGTAAGTCAAAAAGAGGAGGTGGTTTAAAGGTGTGATCAATCGTGATGTAGCACCTCGTGCCCCTCAACATGACAATCTAAGCGTCGTGTGACCTGTGGCTTTTGGAATGGCACGTGTCACAGAGATCCCTAAGACGCATTCGCTGAAGAGACCCCCACCACATCATACTAATTTGCTTAGCCAACAACTTAGGCAGACATTCCTCAATGAAAGGCAAATACAGCATTGAATCCCCCCTTCTCCTCTATTTCCTTGATAGCTGTTGTGCACCACGTGTGTACGGGCACCGACATTGAGGGCCTGCGCTCGCCACTAATCAGTCGTAATCATGATTAGAGGACCTAAGAGAAGGATTCCAGAGTTAAAGCCTCTAGTGTCCCTGTTCAGAATACTGCCCCAATACAGTGCATGCGTCCCTAAAATAACAAACTCTCTGACCATTCTATGAAAGGTATCATAGAACACTTATATATGACTTATGGCCCCTCGCATCTTCTAGCTCTCTCTTACCTCAATTCGAGTAATCGTCAAGTTTTGATAATTAACTACGGCTTTCCGATCACTAGTTAGGAGTGTTTGAAAATGACCAATAGTTACATCTTAAAATTTCATTAATCTTCAATCAAGACTTCTCAGTTAATTGCATGGTTACTCCAAGACATCTGATGAAATGAAGACTCAATACTAGAGGGCTAGGTTTACTCCGCACCCTAGCTGCTACCACCGAACAGGTAAATATCACTGTTGGCCTCCTTAAACAACAATAACTAATTCTACGAGATGATCTACTTCCTGCCACACAAGATGTACAAGGGTTCACATAATCCCAGAAACTTCATGAGGAACTTCTGGTAACACGTGTTGGACTACCGCATTTCAGAGATTGATTCATTATTCCTCCTTACCTCCTAGTCTAGTCAGAGATATAATTACCTACTGAAGAGTCTTTTCTAAAATTATTCTAGAAACCATTCAGCCGAGGAGTGCCATATGCACTAGTAATGGACAGTGGGACGGAATTCATACCACAGGAGGTGGGAACGTGGTTGAAAAGTCTCGGTCACAGATATTTTCTAATGGTGTCCAAAACTTTTAATTCATTAGGACTGCTAAGAGATTATTCCAAACTGCGGTTAACTCGTGAAAATTGTCACAAAAATAGAATATGTTGCGTATAGTTTCCTGAAGCAGTCCAGGCCAGCCTTTCCAAAGTCGTGCTCTCAGGACAGGCAAACTTGGTTGAAATTCTGTAGAAGTCTGCTGAGTGTGCACTATTGTAAGAATTGTTTGAGATCATAGAGAGAAATTGCAACCAAGAATGCAGCCACTCTCACATGCCAACTTTTGAGTGTAGAGAAACGTCCTGCCACCAAAGACATTTTGATTATCTTGTGTACTACTTACCTCCTGAATCAAGCACTGGACGGGGTACTTTGGTGTCTGATGCGAATTCTACACCAGTTGCGGAGACTAGTAGCCTCAAGAGTGAAGCTGCAGCTTGATCAGAAAAACCTAAGGCCCTCAGAAAACTGTGGTGAATGTAGCAAACGCTACGATGCCAGATTTTGTCACGTCCCTTTTTGATGTATGACTGTTACAGACTACCAGCCTACTGAATACAAAGCTATCACAGCTGCTCGAGGGTCTCCCCTAGCACACGGTTTAACTGGTCCAAGGCTTTGAGCCTCTCGATGTCCGCAGTACTATGATATTGGGAGTGAAAATAGGCAATTAGAAATTGGCATTCACAGTATGCCAAAGCTTTTGTTTTGAGCTTGAACAAGAGAAAGACAATCGTGGTGCCAAATCCTCTGTAAATCTCTCAGCGGATCCTGAAGCGCCTTTGCATATTGAATACTCAGATGTGATTAAGCATGTCAAAACGTACCCTGCCAACAAATTACTTGGTACACGTTATCTCCGCAGGATACAATTCATAAGTAAGCCTTTTTGATGCTGAAAGGTCTTCCTTTTTAAAAAATACAAATCGTAATTATAGTACCTGACTATTAAAACAAGGATTTAGTCCTCTTCATTTAAGCAATAGGGGTCCCTAAAGCTACTTTTACAATGAAAAACTTTTTTACTGTACCAATGTGACCTAGTAATGATAACGATGGCACTTCAAACCCTTGTGATTATGGATGACCCAAAGGGCATGTGGTCTCCACCGTGAGTGGACTTTAAGTACAAACTGGATGCTCTTTCTGACGACGCCAAAAGTTTACATTTGACGGCATATGTCACTCCAAAATCCCAACAAACATGAATGGATTTGGAGGATTTGTGGTTAGATGTAATTCTAGCGTGGCTTAGCCCCGGAGTGTCACTTGCACATTCAGCTCTGAGTTGAATTTGCTGATCACTTTATTCAACAGACTACTATCGGAACGGCAAGAATTTCTTGTGGCAGTGCTAGCAATCGAGGTGGCCGCTGGGTGACAGAGAGGACGACGCGAATGCAAACCCTCGCACTCATCCGCGTAGCCATTGCTGGGAACAATTCACCCAGCACAGGGAGAGATCCCGCAAAAAGCACCATGCAGCAGCAAATAGCCGCCTAAGTGCCTTCGAGCAGCACAAGGCGTTGATAGCATCTGACTCTCACATTTTCTGCAAATGATGCCCCTTACGTCGCCAACGTCCTCACCTTCCACCCTTCCTCATTCCTGCCCTCCTCTCCTCCCCTTTCTCCCACACACCTGTTGGGGGTGCGCGAGTGTGTGTGTGTGTGCACATATAGCTCTTCCTAAAACGCGTTTGTTTGCCCAGGGAATTAGGCGCGTTCTCCTAGTTGAAGAGAGAGGAGGAAGGGGTGGAGGGAGGGGAGGAGGAGGAGGAGGACGAGGAGGCAGCAAGGTCATAATCTTGATTGCTTTCTTTCCCCGAATCTGTGCAATTAGCCATACCCTACGGGGCATCACTGGCGCCAGAGCTTGCCTACTACCTGTGAGAAAGTAATTGCTGGCCGAATAATGTCCCAGCACACCAACTACGTGAGGCTGGGGAGGGGGCCAGTGGGCCATTTATGCTTATTGTATGCGCCCTCTGTGACAGTGGACCTCGGGAGATGGTGCATTCTTTCTCTCTTCCTCCACCTTGTAAACGCTACTTTAGTCGACTCCATAGCTGACATAGTAATTTAACATTTGTGGTGTTGTTGTCAAGAGCCACTAAATGACTTAGGTGTTAGAGATACCACTGACTGCCATATTGTTATTTGAATGTACTCAAACTTTAGTAATCTACTGCCGTTTCTCATAAAGAAATAAAACTAAGGCGAAGTAAGTAAGGACAAAGTGATCCATTTTCATGAGGACTGATACCTGCCAATTTTTTATATTTACTTTCAATTTGGGCAGTTCGTTGATTCGTCTACAGGAGGAAATAATCAACACTAACCAAGTAGGTACTATTATTCGGTTGTTGCGAACCCTAATGGAGGGCGAGAGAGTAGCCAAGTGGAATGCAATGTTTGCTCCGAGGGGGAGGAGCGAGAAGAGGGATGGAGAGGGGAGAGGAGTCAGCAAAAAATCTTGATAACTTCCTTCATCGAAATGCCATTAGGCATGCACACAAAGATCGGTCCGTATTGTTTGCCCCCGATTTTCACGGCGCCAGTAGAGACTGTAAATACCATCAACTATCCAAGTCAAGTGTAGCGTGAGTCGTCTCAAACGCTTGAAAAAGGGCTTCTACGTAAATGAGGGAGATTAAGTTAACTCCTAAACGACCGGAACACCAGTGGGCTTCCGTTTTCTGAGGATATAATTATAACATCTATTCTCATCTCCCACCCTACTCCCCTCGACTTCCTCTTATCCCTCCCCTCTAGATGGCGAAGCAACCATTTGTATAGCGGAAAAACGATAGTAGGACCTGAGTTGCAGAAATCGAAGATGGCCCGAACAGGCAGTTGTCCTTGATAAGTAAGGTCGGTAGAAGTTTTATCTCACTTCATAAGAGATAGCCCTGGACAGTGACGCCACCGTTACTGCTGCTGCTGCTGCTGCAGCAGCTCCTACTGTCTTGCATGCGGGTAAATTGCCAACTTCTAATTTTCTACCGATAACACGCCGTCGGAGAGAAATCTTAAGCGGCATCAAAGTGGAGAGAACGTTTTTCTGCAACGCTCCCTCCCCCTCCCTCTCGGAGATGCGATCTCGCGCGTCCCTTCCCTGGTTGCCTCTCCCCATTTCTCGGGTGTACAGGCGGGTGGGCAGGTAAGCAAGCGACCAGGCGGGCCTTAAGCGCGATCAGTTAATTAAATTTGATTTGTAAGGCTGGGTGGGATGAGGAGGTGGAGAAGGTGGAGGAGGAGGCGTGGTGTAAGTGATCAAAGTCACCGCAAGATGCGTTTGTGCACACATCCCCTCCACATTGGCTCTAACTCCTGCGATAATCTTTTCATCTGACTCCGTACAGTCTTGGCAACTCCATGTCCTAGCCCACGTGGTGTTCATTGCATTCGCATAATATGCCCTGCCTTTAATTAATAACATAAAAATTCGTTCACAACTTTAATTTCTACAATTTATTTCCCCCTTCATCACCATAAGCGGAGGAAGAGGCAGACTCGAAGTAGTCTGATTTTATTGCCTACTGAGCCCCAAATCTCTTAGTCTAACAAGGCATAATGTCCCAGGGAAGTCTAAGACTCTGTCGATGGACTCGCTACTCGACAACACCTTTGGATGAGTGGTTAATGTGATCTCTCAGAGATTGCTTTGGGCATATACTTAAATCAGGAACAGAGAGTGATATTAAAAGTCCTAGTAAGAGTTGATTTTGCTTATCTCCCCAAAGGGGAATGCGTACATACTATTTAACCTGAACCGAACATATTCGCTCTTTTCCCATTCCATTGTACTTCCCATTGAATAATAAAGTGTTAATGCCTGAAGTGATACTTTTTGGATGAGATAATTAGCTCTAGCAGTAATTTGCATTAAAAATCCGCCTCATATATCAATCGTTTTGAAGAGAGAAGGTTGTGGGATGATTGATGATGTCTACCATCGTTAACTACCCTAATCCCCTGTTCTGCAGGAATGCTGTTACCAATTGAAGCTGCACCAACCAAGAATCATCTTAAAAAGCTCGTCACGTAAATGTCTACGGTACCCGTAGGAGAATATCAAATCTGTGAAAACGCGGTACCTCCTTTACTACCCTACTAGTTGGACAAAATTCACATAGATATGGCTGAGCAACACCGAAGTAGGAGCAAAGTGGCAAGGAACAATGGACGCGAGACCTTATCTCCATGGGACGATTTTAAACATCGTCCCTTATTTAAGTTACTACTCTGACGACTAGCAATAGATATACACGCTTGCCCTTCCCCAGCATAGCTCACAAATAGGGCAACACTCCGAATCCAGTGGAATTGCCAAGAGAAATTAGTGACGTTGCAGTCGGATATCTTCTCAATTGCACGCAATTTCGAAGACTGGGGCGATCGGTTCGTAGATACTTTTCTTACAGCACCGACTACGTTGTGATGACTGACGTAGGGTGGTGATCAAGGGAGAACCGAAGACGACACCCAAAAAGGAGAGGGGACAATGCAATACCTAGATTGTTTGTTGAATGTTTCGCTTTGTTTTCATGGGCACTCAAGTCTCCGTGATTGTACCTCAGCTGGGCAACATGGCCTCCGGGTTATGCCAGTAGGACCTTATCCCTTCCGTACGTCGATAGTGCATATTCTGCCCTTAAGGAAGTCTCGGAGAGCAAGAACAATGTTGTCAAAGGTTTCATACGTAAAACCAATTACTTCTGCTACAGCATGAATAAAATGACTTTTGTTAATCAAGTTAAACATCTAAATCTTGGTTGCATATTCGCACGTCTAGTGTTTTATAAGCCGCGGTGTTTGGGTTTAATCAGTAAGTGATGCATTTTATCACTGCAGCATCCTTTAACCTCGACAAAGTGATAAGCACCGCCTTTTACCATATCGGTGAAATTACTTAAGACGATAAACTGCGTTTCCGCTCGCAACCTTTTCACACTGACCGTTTGCTTATCCCCTGCCTGCCTCCTTTGTATTCCGTGCGCGATAGAGGCTAAGAAAAAAGAGTATACCGCCCTAAAATACCCCATTTCTAATTAACATCGAGGTGACAAAGGCAAAGCGCTGCAATGAGACGCGAACACCGGCGAGATGGCACAGCAGAGCGTGCGTGAGAAGATTTCCGACACGATAACCTTCAAACCATTTTAGCTCCTTAGAAGAATCTAAGGCTTTTATACATGTTTTTGTATTCATTAAGAGATTTTACAACTTTAATTATTTGTGCATATGACATCTAGGTAGGAGATATTTCAATAATGTTGGAAATCAGATGCAAGAAATATTTCATCTCCTGATCCCATCTTTAATTAATGAACACCCTGCTATTTCTTACGCAATTAAATGTAACATCTTAGAAAATCTGAGTGAACCAATCACAAAATCGTGTGTATCAACTTATGTGAATTTCGAATTCATCCTCATAAGGGCAATCAGGATTATTCAAAGTCAAAATGTAACTGTCATGACATCATCATCAAACACGATAAGCATAAATGACTGAAATACATTTACTTATGCCACTAACCTCCAGGCTTTACTGAGGGTTTATTATAGCTAAAGTACTGGAAAATTGTCTAATATTTTTTAAAGATTTTTCCCTTTGGAAGAAACAAATGTAGCATAAATAAATATTAATAAACCACCCCAAGAGAGAAGCATAGGCTATGAAGTAAATCAGGCAATTTTAGTTACCTCCTGGGGCGAAATTATGGATGTACCGATGGCTATTATGTGTATTTGCTGGGCTGAAGTCACTTGCTCAACGCAGTTAAATCTCCGTTAAAATGGCAAGTGGGCCTTAGAGTCAGATTTAGCCAGCTGCAAATGCTGCTCATACCCTTCCTAAGAGTCAATTGGAGTAGTAATTATTCACAAAGTGTTACAAACAGAGTTTATGTAAAACTCGTTACCGAATTTTCTTCTATTTCCCTTTAAGTAATTCATTTTACAAGATCAGGGCAAAAGCCATTTTCGCATAAATACAATGCTACTTAACCCACTTAAGTAAAAAAAGGGTGATAGGAAATTCGTGAAGATTCTGCGCTAACAACATACCGTTAAAACTCAAATGAACCGAATTAACTGGCATCGCCACAACGATAAACTCCACACGTTAATGGGTCTTCAGCAAACGAAATTGACACATGAAGATATTATTATATCTTATTTTTACAAGTTAACCACACTGGCTGACAAGCAGACCACCACAGGATTCTCGCATTTCTAGACGTTCGTTTTCCAAGTAGTTTGCCTATTATTTACTGCATGGTATTTACGGGCCGTTTTGAATTGGTAGTAGGCCATGAGCTAGGTACATCCCCACTTCATTTGGACAAAATTTTAGGTGTACTGTAGCACTACTTAATTATTCTAAGTAAAATGAATGCTGACAGAGAAATACAAAGTGCCATAAATATTCCTCAGCTAGGTTCCTATGGCAGCGACAGCCTCAAAAAGAATTGTCCAAAATTGGTAATAAATAATTGCAAGAAATGCAAACAAAAAGTATCTAAATTTTATAGCATAAATCCACCTTTGGGGTTCTTGTGAATAGACGAAATAATTGTGCACATTGACTAGACTGATTCCTACATCACATATTAGCATTGATAAGGCCAAGTTTGAAGTAGAAGATATGATTTGCAATTTAATAAGTTTTACTTCCACATGTTCGCCATCTCACAGATATTTACCATTTTAGTATATTTTACAAACGGTAACAAATTGTGAACAGGTCAGGTTTCAAAATAATGTATTAATTGAAAGGCGAATATTTTGGATATGTTACTAAGGCGTCAAAGAAGACGGAAAATTGTCAGCTTATCACACTGCACCGGATCATCTCTGAAATACTAAGAAAACAAAGTACTAGGTCAGAATGTGTACTGCCAACGTACAGAGGGTCATGGGGGCCACTAGTACGACCTGGAGGTCATGCCGCCCGGCAAAAGTTCAAAGGCGGAGTTTTTAGTACCCTTAAAACCAAGACGACGAGTTAAACAGCCAATCTAAGTACTACACTCATCTTTACCGCTAGGATGAAGTGACAATTTCGTTGAAGGATTTTCGTCAACGGCCTTCTGATGAGAACTGATTATGCCGATGTGACTAGCATTGCCACGGTGGCAAATCGCACGCATTAATGAGCTTTTAGCAAAAAATTCTGACCCATGCGAACCTCAATGACTGGCATACCAATTGACACCGGATTCTCCCATTGTTTTACAAACCTTTCTACAAGCATTTTTGTTACCATTCAGCTCATGGCTTTCAAGAGCTCTTTTTTTATTTGCTAGAGGTCTATGGAGTTGGCGAATCTCAAAGTCCTGTTAATGGGAGCGATTTTGGAGTTGATTGGCATATTTAGCATTTGTTACTGAAAATCGTAACAGGGTAAACACAGCACTCTTGTTTAGGTCCGTAAAGTCAAAGCACACCCGGAAGGCTTTGGAAACACCCTAACAGCACTATCTTAATAAATGCTTTTGTTTCCATCATACCTTTAGCTGTCCAAACCCGTTAGTCTTCGAAAATTTTGAGTATTTTTATCTTGATGGTTCAGCGTCTGCTTATGCTAGCTCGGTTAACGCCTCCCCAATTAATAATAATGCCCTTACCAGAAATGTAATCCTACAAGATAGCGGAGAAGGACTAGGTCGCCACAATATGATAAAATAAATTCGTTACAATTAGTTTGACTACAGGGCCGAATTTCGGCATTTCCGTAGGCACAGATTCATCGCACACAAATGTGCACGCACGCACCACCCACATGCACAACATGAAGTCCTTTGGCGCCTTCTTTCTTGACCTCGATCTCGTGCCAGCACTGACACACAACCTCCTCGAACGAGGAAACGGATCGTACCAAAGTGGACGCAGAGGACTGTCTCCTATCTAGGGTGTACGATTCTGCATTCGACTCAGAGAGGTATCGGTTTGCACCAAACATGGGGTCCAATCATCCACTCACCCTCTCACTCGCACGCATACACACACACACACACCCACAGTGTATAAAGTGGGTGTTCAGAATTTACTACGATAGAAAAAAGCTCAAGCAGTGCCATGCCCAGACAGTCCTACAACCTGCCTCGGTTGACAGCCTTCGCTGACAAAGTGTCAAACACAACCCATGAATATGCGAGTCGTGGGGACACCAACTCACCACCATCAACAGCTCATATAAACGACGCAGATGTGGTCTCCACGGAACTCTTTCCCCCTTCTATCCCCTCGGAAGGCGCGATCAACGGAGAACGCGACTGGATTGACGGACTCTGCAACTGCTGCCATGATAAGTCACACTGTAAGCTGATTAAGTGGTTTACAAGAGTATAGAAGATACATTTTAGGTAATACTTGATATAAACAGTAGTTTTAAGTGATTTTGGATAATTTTGTTTTTACAAAATATGAAATGTGCTTAACTTGGAAACAAATCAGATCTACTTGAGGAGTTAGCCCATAGATATGCCTAAATTGAACAAACTTGGGGACAAAAGGGTCCTGGAAGATTTACATCGCCTTGGGGCATCGAGTAAACTGGAAAGTATGATGATCTGAGGTGAGATAGGCTCCACATATGCCTTCGGCCGAGCGCAGTGCTGCCCTACCAAAATAATCCTTCTTTTAGATTTATTAATATGATCGACCGCTACAAATTGTCATTTTTAGCAGCCGTATTTCTTTCAATTTATTTGAGCAAGTTACTACATCAGTGCCAACAGTTTTGACATTTCTGGGTCTTTTTAAGTGGAACGTAAATGACGTATCTCTACTTTTGGAAGTTAGGATGTACAATGATTTGACCCAGCCTAGGTCAAACCCAGGAAGGGGGCATGCACATATTATGGCCGAGTTAAGGCTAATGTTTATCCGTACACCTTGAATTATCACCTTTGCATGCACAATACATCAGACTTCCCTAATTTTACAATTTCCGGATTGAAATAAAATTTAAACCGTCTACTAAACGAGGTACCTTTATCCAGTAGTAATAGGTCACTTCATTTTTCTGTAGAGATTTTCTGCGAACATAAATATTAAAATCAAGTAATGAATGATAAAGTCTCACCAAGGCACCGTTAAAGTTGTTTTTGGGTAAAACCATGTTATGGTTTTGGTGGTTTTCATTGGAACGGTGCAATTTCTTATTCCGCAAATCAAAATGGCTGGAAAATGGTGGATTGCCAAGCATACTTATTTTGGGTCTCATTAAATGCCATTAAAACGTAGCCAGATCTCAAAAATCAAATGACGTATACCGATGTTCATACGTCTACTCGATGCTGTCGACTAACCACTGTCTACGGTAAATGGACTTTGAAACTGTCTTATCAACTAAGTCGCATTACACAGTTCTTGTGACAGCATTTAGCAGTACAAATGGAAAATTGTTGTCTGCCTCAAATCCACCTGACTAAAATCACGGGACGTGTCACTGGGGGGGGGGGAGGGTGTTTATCGGTGGGAATTCGAAAAGACCAAAGTCAACTGGAAATACAACCTTTTAAGTATCGCCATCGCAGCAGTGGCTTTAAGTTTGAAAAGAATGGGGGGAAAGAATACTGAGTTTATCAACCTGCTGCCATAGTGACTTCAGTACAATAGACCAGTTGAATATGAGTAGGAAAACAATGGAGCATGGGTTGGCATGGCAACCCAATGCGTCAATGTCAGGTATTTCAATTCATAAAAAATCTCAAAAAAGCATTTTGTGTGTATTTCAAGTAAACGATAAGGTGGTGGAGTCCACGTTGAATATTTGAACCTTGGAATACACACTCTTTATATGATCTAGGACATTGTTATCAGGTAAAAGCTCATGACGTGGTTAAAACTGAACTTTCGTAGACACCCAGTTCTCAGTGGCGACTCCTAGCACGGAAGAGATCCAAAAAGATGGGACGAGTACTTACATCTTCTAGATGGCAGGAGCAAAGCTAGTAAGAACGGGTCACGAATGCCGCCACTACAAAACTGTTTAAGTTTACAAAGAAGGAATGCAAATAAGAAGTTTGCTGATCTTAATAAATGAACTGCGTCCACCACTCATTTTATAGTCAAATTCTTAAATAACTTCTAAGCTAGATCAAGGTTAAGTAAAAAATATTTTCTAAGGCAACCCCAATTGTGGAAGACTTTACAGCCTTATGCACGAATGGAAAAAATCGTGTTGGATTCGCATTACAAAGCAATTTATAGGTTGGAGACTCCTAATGTTAAGAGCACTTTCTGGTGATTCATATGGCGGAACCTCAAATTTAAATATCAGCTCTTCCTGGAAGGCCACAATTTAAACTTCATCACGAAACTAAGTAATAATTTCCCCTCTTTCCCTACTTAGGTGCTTTGACCACCTTCTTTCCGTGTTGCATGACTTGCCACGAGTACGAAATCCACGGCGAAGGCTGCGGCACTCCACTCTGCCTTTGCATGAGTCTGCTTCCATTGACGACCAAGTATCGCACAAAGCATCGCATTCGGGTGGGTGATTCATTGCAGCTAACAACAACAAAATTTTTTGTCTTTTTTCACACCTCTGGGTGGCTAATAGCCACAGTTCTGTAAAGTGCTTCAAATTTTTCGCAACTGAGTTTAGGCTTTCATTACTTTACCAGAAGTTCACTTCATTTGTTTCTCTACCTAGGAAAGGTCTTCTACAAAGGTATAGCTACTGTAAAGAATAAGGAATTTGGTACTCAAATAGTGAGATACAATTACACAGCGACTCAATTAATAACTAGGAGCTACAAATATCCAAGGTTTGGACTTTAAAAACAAGTCTACTTTGTGCTCCTCCTCCAAATTGCATTGTCAGCTACACTAGTTGACCAAAAAAATGACAATATTCCAAGATTCATGTGTTTCGAGCTACCTAGGAAGATAAAAGGCGCAGCGACTTCACACGGTGCAGTTCCATAGTGTGTGAACTAGTAAGCTCTCCGCCTTTTGCATAAAGTCGGCATTCGTTTACAAAATATAATTCAAAGTTCGCATTCACAAACAGACCTTTTTCCACGTTTTGGCGTATTATTTGTCTTGCCCTCGAGCCTGACTAACTAAGTTTACAGCTCACTGCGGTAGAAATGGAGGTTGTGCAGTGAAGCCATGTAATAGCTGGATTCCATTTCTTCACAACAGTGCCGACAAGTGCTTGATAATCATTCTTAAGCACATGAAACGGACAACTCAACATTAGTTTCCCTGCGATCAACCCTAGGCAGTGATTAGTTTTGTCACCACCCCCCCCCCCCACCTCTGTTCCACTCATGTCTCAAGCACTTTATGGCCCTACCTTGAAGGCTTTGTTCAAGGACTTATCCAAGGTGTGTCAAATGCTTCGGCAGATGGCAAAAAGAAGCCAGTGACTTCAGAAATATTATGCAGAGTATTCTGCCCTTGATGCACTCGCATAAAACTCTAACATGGATCTTCAAGGGCTGAGCGTCTGCAGTTAAATAAGGTTTGAAGTCAAGACTGCGGTTCTTGATGGGCCTTTTGGGATAATGTACGCCCAGCGCTCATGCGCCACTGTAGAATATGGTAGTACCTAAGAAATTGGTGCTTTGTAGGGTACCATGTGGAAGGACTGTCTGCTTTCGATTTTCTGCTGGCAATGCCATCTCTGCCGCCTCCATCGCGACTTTATGGCTACCGAAGGCGACAGCGATGGTAATCAGGAGGAGCAGACTGCTGAGGCGGCCAAAAAAGACGGTCCCTTTAGGACCGGCGTCGTAGACGCCCTTACTCGCGACTCGGCCAACGCGGACTAGCTCGGCGATATCGGTGGAATTAGCTTACGCACCCGTACACGCAATCAAATCTGATCTTTTTTGCTTTGCGCCGCATTTTCCTTAGCTTCTTGCTAATTTATGGACGTCTCTTTATTCCTCTTTTGAAGTCAGTCATTCATGCGAGAAATTAACTTTGATGATGGGTTAAAATTGCAGCTTTACCAAATGCAGGTATGCATTCGTACATTTGCTGAGCTGACAACAAGCCACCAAGACTAGCAAACTTTGAATCCGCCTATCGGTCTGTGCGTATTGAGCCCGCTTACAGAAATCCCAAATGCCTCGGGTATTGGTGGCCCATCCCTTCCCAAGTTACTAGGTAGTTTCGTATGTGCTCACAAAAATTGGAATCACTTCTACTATGTCCTAGGGAATTCACTAAGCCCAGGAGTGAGGACCCACATGTTGTAAACTGCAAAATATCAGCAAATTGTGTGCAAAAATGGCTCTTCTCAATGCAAGGGTGAAGACATTGGCTAAAATAGGTTGTTTCGCTGTCCACATACCTGTTCTGTCAGTCAATGCAGTCTGGAACTAAACAAAGACAATAGCTCTGACGAAGTCTTGGTCAATGGGGCGTTAAATTGACGAGTGTCTGAAATCTCGGTGAAGACGACACAGCATGCAGCATCCACAGAAATAGGTGGCCAGACAATCTGTGCACAGGCTTCCCTGTAAGAAATGAAATACGCATCTTAATTCACTCACTCCTTGAAAACTTCAATCTCCGAGATCAACCCCTATGAAATGCTGGTGCTTCGGCGTTTAGGTGTTAAAAATCCCTTAGATATTTGAACCGGACCTTAGACACAGTTGTGCAATACAATGAATGAGATGAATTAGGTGATAAACGGCAATGGCAGACACTTACCATAATGCCATTCTTGAGACGGTATTGGGCTACCAGAGCCATTAGGGGAGCGGTAAAACAGAAACCCAGGAAAGGATTCTCATTGTGCTCATGAAACTCGTAGGCCGCCGCGCAGAGTGGGCAGAAGGCGACGAGAAAACCTGAGTGACAAATCGCCAATTTTGATTTGGACAGTGAAAATGGGTGGTAGAAGGTATTTAATCCACCTCCAGCGTCACTTTTACCGACTGCCTAATTCGTGTGTCTTCATAAGAAGAAAATTTGAATTTGATTTTTTAAGTAGCAAAACATGAACTCTTGTAAATTTGCTCAACTATCACTTATCTGGATGTCAGAGCTGGAAATGGATCTGCCTCTCTAGGGATAGAGTATCAGAATATTTGGATCAATGATAGCGATCTGAGAGAAGGAATTGAAAGCATCGTATTATCAAGAACTCACAGTTTCCGATGTCCTTATGGCAGGAGCAGAGGTCATCGTGCCAGTCTCTGAGTTGACGATCGCTGGGTTGAGTTATGACGACGTCACCGTTCGCCACCGGTCTGTCCTGCTTCTCCTCTCTTTCCCTCTCTGCCTCCCTCGCACGATTCTCGTGGTCACCTTCGCTGCCGCTTGAGGATGCTGGCATGACCTTTTCACTTCGTCTCCTGGTAAATCCAAGATGCGATCGCACCTCTCCCGCTGGTGCTTTAAAACCCCCTTACCCGGTTCACGATTGGCGGAGAGTTGGTTAGACAATGTGCAGTAGCTGTAACCATGGCTGCACTTTGTCGCAAGTTCTGATTTTATTATCTGCTCTATTACTATGAATATAAACGCGAAGGTAGGGAAGAGTGACAGATTAAGAGGTTCACTTGCTTTGGACATAAAAATGAAACCCTCTCAATCGCTTCGGTTTGCTTTTCAAACCAAAACAAGAGCCTCATCAAAAATAAAGTTGAGTCACTGGGAATGAGAATGGGTTCTGAGTCTTGCGTTTCCACCCCTCGTTTTGTACTCTTGGAATGAGGAGAGGGCATAGAGGACGACACCTTTCATTGAAACAGTGATATGGGGTTTGCAAGTTGTGGAAATTGAAAGAGTACCAAAGTTTGTTTCCTCCTTAAGGGTTAAGCCGTTCGCTCCGCCAAAGGGTCGACGGAAAATGACAGCCTCTCAGCCATAAGGTATGTACACTCAAACACGTATCACTGTCATGGACTCAGAAAAGTAGTGTAGTCTCCTGTTCATGATTATGAATTTACAGTTAGATACGTGGAAAGGGGATCAGCAGATTATGCAAATGGTTGAACAAAAACGCGCTTCGGCCACATTGACAGGTAGAAAGGAGTTACATGTAGGCACAGTGGGTTTCAGCACCATAATATTGGTGCAGTAAAATTCTTATCTTATGCATGTAGTTGAAGGGCTCACGATGAATGACGGTAAACAGCAACTGGTTTTATGGACACGATTACAATACTCTATGTGTTTGCTTAAGTCTCAGTTTTGGTAAAGGGACCACTTAGGTGCTCCGCCATTGTACCTATGCGAAGTTGGATGGCCTTCAAGCTACGCCTGTTGCCTCAAGCCCCAATGTACGCCAATAATACACATTCTGCCAGAGTATTCTGTCTCCTTTTTTGTCAGAAAAGCCTCAGGGTGCTACACTGGTGGCAGCGGAAAGCTAACCCAATCTTAACGGACATCCGTCTTGACCCCTACCGCTGGGTGGTAAACCTCAGATGGACAGAAGAAGTGCATATGCTTCAAATGAGAGAATCGGCGGCAACCCATAACATAAGGTCTGAAAATGGCACCAATTTTTGGCATTTATCCCGGTCTCATGATCTACGGAAAAACTGCTGATAACGGAAGCGACAATAATTGTGAAGCATCTGGAAGAGCTCGTTACGGATCTCTCTAGAATTAGCAGGTAGATATCGATAACATGAACTGGCTATACTCCCAACCCCCACTTTTCTACCATTTGGGCAGCTCGGAATTGAAAGCAACGTGGCAAAACAAAAGAGAAACAGAGCCATACCCCCACGGAATTGTGCTCGATTTCATCCTTTTTTACACGACCGCTTTTGGGTCAGTGTTCCTACGACTAGCTATGGATTCGTGTGGTGGTCTGCACATTTCCCCATCCCCGAATCAATTTCCCACACAGGACGAAACTTCGGATCAGTGAAATTGTCAAGTGGAATTAGTGACGTTGGGGTTAGATCTTGCTCTAGTTGCATGAAAATTCGGTGAATAGCATGGTTGGCTGGTGGGTGTTTCCTTACAGCACCGATTACGTTGTGGCGGCTAACGTGGGAGAATGACCTGGGCAGCACCGAAGACGACGCTCAAAAAAGGAGAGGGGCTGTGCGGTGCATTGGCTGTTTGCTTAACTCTGGGTTTTGGTAAAGGGGCTACTTAGGTGCTCTGCTATCTAACCTTCTCCAGGTAGGCTGGCGTCCAGGCCATATTGCCAACCCCAAGCTCTACTGCATGTCCATTTCAATTCTCTCCAACTATTATGCTTTCCTTCTTCTTAATGGAAGTCTCGGATGGCTAAAAAGATGAAGTAAAATATACGCGGACACAATCTAGTGCTTCGCTTACAAGTCATTACTTTCCCTCATTCAGTGAAATTGAAATAGTAGAAATTTTCAGCGCTAGTATTTTGCATTTTAAGGTAAATATCAAAATATTATATAAAATCAATTTAAACCTGCTCGTTCTCGAATTTTGCAGTCCATAATAAAAGGTGTTCACTTATGTTAGCCGTTTTGAACAGTATCTCCCTAGTGAAAAATACTTCCTAATGGATACACAGATCTATAACACTTTTCACAAAGATAGACTCGTGTTATTGTAGTGATGTGCTGATCATTATGGCTAAATCGTTAATTGCATGGCCTATTCGGGCTCACAGTTGTTAATCATGTTTTGCTCAATATTCTCCCGATTGCTCCTTTGGGCCTTCAGCTCTTATGTACACAAATAATGAGTCATTCACAGAAGGCTTTGAAGGCTGTTCTACGGAAGCAATGGCTAGAGTGCTTGTAAAGTTAATTAAATGTTCTTGTTGGTTACAAGTGTGATAATCTTTTAATTCTCTATCACCTTCTGAAATTAAAATCACGAGGATGCCGATACGCATGCAGACAATTTTATTTCCTGTCTAAAGTTATAACATTTAAAGCAGCATCCAATTTCTTCTTAAACAGTCTTTTTTAAACGATTTAAATTTGCAATTGTTTGGTTTGTTTTATTGAATCAAACCTAGGGATTAACCTTGCAGGCAGCAGGCGGAGTACCCTTTTGATATTGGCGTAGGCGGGAATGGTTCTAGCGTCTCTGCACGCACTTGTCCGTGAATAAGATATAGGCTAAACTTGGTCATGGAAACTGCTAGTCTTCAGAATTTCCGGGACTTAGACTGCTTGTATTTAAGTCTTTTGGCGGAAGTTAAGGTAGTTTACAGGTATTTGTGCGATTTTTCCCGTAGAGCGGCGGTCCGATATGGGAAGATATCATTGGAAAAGGTGGAAAATTATTCACGGCATTAAGGTTTGTGTTTATTAGTAAATATTTTTCAGAGCGACTGTTCATGCAACAAATGCTTTCCTAGACGCCATCCAGAGGCTCGCTGATTTAGCTTCGAAAACCTCCGGTGGTAGTAAGGAGATTGGTGCACATTTCACGCGTTTATGCATGCGTCAGAAACGCCTCGGAACAAAAGTCAAGACTATGGGCAGGTAAGTTGTTAGCTGAAAATGAGTCAGGTATTTTTCTTCCACACATAACCCCATTTCTTTATTTATTCCCATCTAGTCAGTTGATTACATGCATGGTCAACCCACTGGCCGGTCGCATGGATGAGTGGAAGAAGACGCTTGCTCAGATCGAGAAGGAGCACAATCGCGAGGCTAAACGCACTCGGGGAGAGTTGAAACGAGCAGTGTCGGAAGCAAATCGGCTGAAACGCAAGCTGGCCAAACAGGGGAATGGGAACACGCCGCACAGCCGTCAAAGCAGCGGAGGCAGCACTATCGGTCAGGGTGTAGGTCTGGGGGAGGCTCCCACCTCCGGTCGGGTGCTCTCCTCCACAGTTACAAGTGGGATCGGTACAAGCTCCCTTGCCGTCCGCACTGAATCCGCCACAAAGGTTCTGGAGGAGAAGATTCGTCAAATGGAGGACCTAGAAAGGGCTACTATCAGACGGTTGATGCTTGAGGAACGCGGGCGTTACTGCTTCTTCTTCAACTGTCTCCGACCTGTGCTGGTGAGCTTTCCCAAGGAGAACAAACATTTTCTTAAAAGACTTTATTCGACCAAATGGCAGTAATTTAAGATTTAATGTAACAGTGTATTGCCGAACAACATCCAAAGACAAATTTGGTCGAAGATAACAAATAAGCCTCTGTATCTTGATGCGATATAAGTCATGATCTTTGGCACTCAAATGTTGTACACTGCTATTTTTTTCTGGACTTGACATCCATGTTTTTTTAATATAATTTTGTAGTGACGAATGCCTTCACTAAAATGTGAAGCATTATACAAATCCTAAAAGGCAGTTTAAAAAGCGCTCCCGGATTTTTTGCATTTATAAAATATTGCAAATCCCCACAGTTATAGAGGGTAGACTGTTTTTAACGAAAATAGCTGCGTGGAATGTCTGTGCATACAATTTAAAAAGAAACAGAAATGCGAACAGGTGGTGTGTTTACGATTACAGACATATTCTTCCATGTGAGTCGGTGTGTTGATGATCTGGTGCGCAATGAATTGAAATTGAATCTTCCGGCATTCACTATTACAAGTCCCGTTTTTTCTTTGTGGAAACTTTAAGTATGGAGCATGCGAACACTTGTTGTAGCCCCGAAATTTCTCACGAACGTGAACAGAAACATGTTCATTTGATCATCTTTCATGTTGTATTGCATGCCAGAAGGTCAACCATTGGTGATATAGTCTCGTTAACCGCAAAAGCCCTCTCCTGTGAAAACCGCAATGCACCGGATAGACCTCTACACTTTGTTGACCTCTCATTACTGATTTCACCTCCGTGCTTGCAATTCTTCCCACCATTACGAGGCCCATTCTTTACACATGGCTTGACTTTTGATTGTCAGTTATCCACTTAAAGTACCGAAATCACGCTGCGTGTTGGTGGGATGGCTGTCAAAAATACTGCAACCTGGTTTAAATTCGTCTTCCGATGACATCACTTGGTGTGTTGGCGCCCAGGCCTTCAAAGCCGGTCGAAACGCTTATTGTTGAACTTTACCATACCGTGGCTATAGTTCAGGATTATCTATGTCTTTGAGAAGCTCTATGATTCCCTTCAACTAGAATGGATTTGGGTGATGCTTCAAGGTGAATTTTATGGTCTTCTAGTCCCGCCTATTTTCTGTTTGATATTTTCGTAAAAAAATACTAAGCGAAAATAGTTTTTGCCGGAAAAGAATCCGGTCAAGTACTTAACCTATGATTAATATGAGGATCTCAAGTATCTTCTGGTTTTATTCGGTCCAAAATTTGCAGCGTTAATTCTCACCAGGCGATCGCAAATATCCTTTTCGCCCTTGGCTGGGCATTTTTTTCAACTTGTGATTGCAATTAGAAAAGGGGATAGCGCCGAAGAGCAGACTAACCTCTTGGATGCAATTATAATAGGAATTTCCGGTATCATACTCAGTTTAAAAGCACGGTTGCGAAAAAATGATTTTGTTGATTAATGTCTATGTTCCAGATCCCTGTTTGGGTAGTAAAAAGAGACTTCTGCAGTCCGTAATTGAGTTGGTTAGAAGATGAATGTTGGTGCCGTCAAGGTAAAGCGGCATTTGCCTTCTTTCTAGTTGACCTCCTCGTCCTAAAATCGCAGTCTACCGTCAGTTAATGAAGACATTACCTTTGGAAGGATTCGCTAGTGCCAATCAGAGCATCCCGCTTGTTTTTGCGACTCACTGTTTGTGATTGCCTTCTTCCTAATGTGTGGGGTCACTGGTTAACGAAAATTTCCGCAACCTTTCAGGTAGGCGTCTATCACCTTTGGCCTCTTCATTTTAATCTCCCAAAGGCAGCGCAATTTACCAGTGATACTTAGAATGTTTGTACTTCCCTTTGTGTTATCTCCTACTACTTTCATTTTTAGTATCCGTTCACGCTACCCATGCAAATCGTGCTCAAATTTTCACCCGTAGTAACTTTAAAGTGTTCAGTAGTCGGGAACCCGGTTTTGCCTCACGGTTTCCCTCCTACGATTTGGATCTGGTGTCCTACGCTTCGCATCCCTCCTTACTGATATTACGGTATGCGTGCCCACAAATCGTCCAATGGGGGCAACTTATGTCCCCAAGCGCCCTTGGAGGCGAGAGCCAATCGCTAGTGTAGTTTGATTATGTCTCCTCCTCCTTTTCCTTCTCCTCTTCCTCCTTTTTCTTTTTCTTCTTTATGATTGATAACTTTGCCAGTCCTGCTATTGCGTTAGAACGGCTCCATTTCTAGCCATTGGATTTTTAACTAAAATTGTTTGCCAAAAGGTGATTTCATCATTGGCTACCTTTTTTTCTAATTACGTCCGCTTACCATCGGTCTCGCCCTGCAAACAAGGCCGTGTTTCGTCTCTTTTCAAGTGAAATAGGTTTTGCTAAACAAACCAGAAGTTGCCCTTTTAGGACTACTAAGCAAATGATAGAACCGTGATTTCGCAGGGCCGGTATTAGTAGAGGCGCGGCGCCACCTTAGCAAAACTCCGATGTTCTAAAAATCCTCTCGATCAAGCAAATTCCTCCTTGTTACTTTGTTATTAAAGTAGGTTACACCGTGGCATATTTAAACTCTGACCTCCAGCTCTCTTGTAAACGGTGTTCACTTTTAACCTGAAACTGTCTTGGTTTTAACCTGATATAAAGAATGACCTTAGGTGTGACTACATTACATACATAGGCTTTAAGCCTCTGAGATTGCTTACTGTTTCAAATACATTAGAAGTATTTGAAGTGAGTAATGCATCCAACCAAGTAATGAGGCCACGCGGGATGTATAAGGGAAAAATTTTGCTTTCATAATCCGTTTTGAAACTCATCTACCTCAGCTACACCTAGGTCTTAAAAGCCGCGTTTCAATCAACTTAGCACAATCACTGAGGGATGTTTTTACTATTGTACCGTTTGTAGGAGACGGAAACCAGCCTCCTTGGTGAGATTTCTACACTGCACGAGCTCTTCACCGCCTTATCCACTGCGACGGAGGACCCGAGCTGCCTGCTAGAGGAGGCGGAGACGGTGTTGGCGCACGCTGGGGCGGTGGGTAAGGCGGGGGTGCCGGTGTCACCGAGCCGACCCCTTCACCCCTCCGGCACTAACGAGGTAGAAGCCTTTGCCTCCGCCGTTGAAGCGATCATGTCCAGTCGGCAGCGCCAACAACAGCAAGCTCAAGTTGAAGAGGCCACTCCAAGTCTTGCCTCCGAGAGCCTCGGTTCCACCTCCTCTGGGTGGAGCAGCAGTGGTGGCGGGAGAGTCGGTATCAAGCCGATTGGCTTAAGTGCCAGTCCCAATTCCAGCCAGGTCTCTGTCCACAGCACTAGCAGCAGCGTGTTCGGTCCGCAAAACCAGATCACGGCTATTCTTAGGCAGTCCCGCCCTCAGGTCAGCCGCGACACCGGTTGTATGTTTGATGAATAGGTTTATGTTTAGCCATTCACAGACGGAAGTGCTACCTAGCCTTCTCCAACGTGTTGTTCACTTCAACAGCATCAATAGTCAATTTCTTACTTTTTCATTTAAACTTTTTTTCGATTTCCTACTTTTTGGAACGAGTAAATGAACCAAACGTTAATCACTCAATCTTGGTAGTGTTCCTACGCCTCACCACAATTGCAGGTAGATCAGATATGCTTATGGCCGGATCCTGAATTCGCGTGTTGAAACTGAATGGCCCTGTCGTCTCATCCAAAAATACTGTCAAAAACCTTTACTATTGCAGTCCATCGTATGAAAGGAGTTACCTGTGGTTAAACGTAAATCAACAACGCCCATATATCACCGGTACCTACAGTCCGCGCCTCCCATAGGTCATTTGGATACTGATGGGAATTCATTTATATTCCTGGACAACACGGTTCCCTTCTCCCATCCATTTCGGATCTTGCGATATAAATGCCTCTTTCAGGGCGAATAAATTGTGTACATGCAAATGGTCCACTTTGCTGCCTCTACTGTGGAGTTAGTGCGTCTTTTCAGGGGTCGCTTCATGGTGATGATGGACGGCTGAATCTATTCCCTTCCCGACCAAAAATGTGTCGCTAACCTTGTGGTCTTGGTTTGCCTTTTCTTTTTCAATCAGGTCACATCTGTATCTGCTCCGGTTTTGTTTTTCAAGGTGCTTAAGGGAAATTTATGTAATTTATGTAGGTAGGGAGCTAACTCGTTTCTTTCTTGTAAGCCCCGCTAATTTGTTAGTTGATTACCATCAAACGAGATGACAAGCATGTCTTTCTAACTGGTCCGCTCCTTCCTGATGCCTAGCATTAGGCGTCCGTCTAATTCTGCCGAGTTTATTTTCCTTTTATTACATCATATCCCGCCGTGGACATTTAACATGGCAAAGCCTTTTGCTTGCGTATCGGACCCGACGTAACGCCGTCTCGGACTAGGGTTTAAGACCTCGTAACTGCGATTTTCGGGTCGTTGCTATGCTTCGTTGACTTTGCACTAATTGGTCTTCATTTGAACATTGTAAAATGCAAAGAAGCGTGAAATATTTTGCCAACTTCTTACTTTTTCCAAGGTTTTAAGAACTTCAATAGAGGGTGTTAAAACACCAGAGAGCAGCTCCTTATTGAGTTACCTGCACAGGCTTAGTTCACAAAATCTATCTCCTTATCGCTTTTGGAATTTTTTAACCGAAGCCACCATCATAGAACCTATCATCTACCGAATGTACACCTTAAACTTCAACTTTTGAGGATGGCAATTTGTCTTACAAATCCAGTCGGAGAGGGGAATGTTAAGTTTCTGTCAATTTTTTCTCTGTGCAGTGGTTATTTTTATAACCCCTTCTCAAATGCCTCATGGCAGATCTTGTTTATGGATCCACAAAGTTAGGTTACGCAGACTTGGGTACCTCAGCTGTTGTGTTGGCTGATTTTTACGCCCTGATAACATGACTACCGAGAAGGCTGCTTCCGGCCTACTCTTTTAAAACTCTGGCGACATTCTGAAAGCATAAGCATTTTATTAAGGACAGCCTCTAATCTTTTTTCAAGTAGGCAGGCTTCTTCGTGGAAGGAAACTCCCCATTTACAGATTTTGTGCTCGTGAATGAGGTCATTCGGCGGCACAAGTCATTTTTGAGGTCATGTCCCATTTTGTGAAATGGTTGTTACGTCGTTAAGCGAAAGGTTTGGACTGTTCTGCAATCTGTGCGACATAACTGGTGCCTCCCCATGCGATTAGTACAGACGCCGTAATAGCGAATGCATAACTCACGAACTGACCCGGAGTTAGCGAAATTTCCTGCTGGCATGAGTCTTCTTAACAGCGAACAATACTCCTCCAATTTAATTAGCATTTTAATTGACCAACACTTTTGATTTGGGTTTGTTTGACCACATTGAAGGCAACCGCGTATTGACGTCTTGCCAAGCTGGCAAGTATGGTGAAGTTTGTTAGTGGCCTTTCGGATTGTCAGCTTCGCTTGTAGCAAGCCTTCCACTTTTTTTATAACTGACATCTCGGTACCCAACCGCCATCCTGCTAGCGTCTACCACTGCGAAAAAAGGAGTATGACAACCGATTGAACGCATTGGTGGATTATCTTGACGTTTACATTAATTACACTATAATTTAAGCCCAAGTTCCTTTCCCTGGATCTGGATAACAGGATTTTGGGAAGTAGCTTGTACACTGTGTGGGGGAGCTGTAATTTCCTAAAGAGTTTTCACGTTTTCACCTTTACAGAGGTGGCGCACCATTCTGAATCCTACCTTTGATTTGAGCTGATGGCATAACTTTTATAATGCAGTTTTAGGATAACCTCATTCAACAACAGCCGAGCGATTTCTTGTTAATTGTCCCCACTTACATCTTTCACTTTTAAAGTGAAAAAGTAAAAGTGCTTTTTTGGCGCCCTTTCGAAGCGCTTTCACATCTGCTTTGCGTAGGCTGTTTGACAGATGGAAGCGAAGAGATTTGATTCCTCAAGTTTTGACTTCCTTTCGTATTTCCTGCTTTCCCTGATCACTCATCTAGCGAGGTGCTTTGTCCTTTAAATGGCCTCTTTGTCATAAGTTGGGTGTTTCCTCTTTTTAAATTCAAATGTCAGGTGTTTAGACTGCGTGCTGGTTTGGTCGTATTTTATTTTGGTGCCACAGTGGGCGTCAAAAAAGCGCTCGTTTTCGGAATGCCATTTTCCATCCAAAGGTTTCCTTTCATTCGTGGTCCTCCTCCTCATTTTTGGATAAATACACACACATGCACACACTGCGTTTGTTAGTTGACTGCCATCTTGAAATTTGCACAATTTTCAGTCCAAATCTTCTGATGCAATCTTCGTTTATGGCGCCTATTCGTTCACGCTCCTCTTTCATGGGTCATAGGCCTTAGCTCTTCTCTTCCATTTGGGCGTCCGGCTTTGGTAAACAATCGGTGATCTTTAACACTCTCCACACAAATTGAAATACGTGATAACAGTCGCAAAAACACTTGCAATTTTGTCGCCAATCTACCAAAAGGTGCTTCCATACGCTCGTTACATGTTCCTACCTAAACTAACAGCCTCTGTTGCGCTAAACTTCTGCATTTTGACCCACTGAGCATAACACGAGGTGTTTATAATGCAGTGATAAGGCTTCCTGGAAGGACCATGCATGCTTTGTCTCGTCCCGTTATCAATGCAGCCCTGATGACTAACAATGGTGTTACTTGGTGCCCTGGAATTCGCTGCTTCCTAAGTGCGGCGCCATTTGCAATTCACAGAGGCGTATCCGTTTTTATGGCTTCCAGTCGAAAAGGTTTCTTATTTTTACAGGTTAACCCTGTAACGTATTGGTGCCTTCGGTAGGACGTAGAGCGTGTCTCTTATGTTAATGCGATGTAGCGAGGTTTCCAGTGTCTTTGACAATATGTGGTGCTTGTAAACAAAAAGGATAAATGGTACTTGAAACGGCCTTTGTAGCGGTAGTTCCTGCCATTTCTGTAAGGTGCCTTGCCTGCTTAGTCAAATGATTTGTGTTGCCAATCCGCCTCACCAGTAACTGTACTTTTTGGCCTACGTTCTCGTTCTATACGAGTATTGAAGCCCATTAGTGTGGTTGTCGGCAAAAGGGAGGCGCTCCAGGTTCCATTTACAGACCATGGTTTGTGACATTCAATTTCTTATAAATAAACCTCGAAATGAGTGGTTTTCGGTGCAGCAGGTATGTTTAGCCTGCCTACTGACACAAATGCCCGCCTGGGCTGCGTGTCCAACTGAATAGTCGAAGGCGGACGTGGGACTGACTGGCTTAACGAGGTGTACGCCGTCGCAAAGGAATCAACCAATCTCTTGCTTAATTATCCCACCAGGTTCACGCATATTTTCATTTTTGAACAATAGCCTCCCGACATGTAGTTTAATGACTCAATGGAGTATTTAAAGAAAGACGACTCGGTTCATACCATTTCTTGATCTTGGTGCGAAAACTAAAGTCCCGTCACTACATCACCTGTTCATTTTCATTATAATCTAAGAACAGCATTTGAACTAAGAAATTTTCCTGTGTTGTGGGACAGGTGAGGTTCTGCTTTAAGGAAGGAAATGTATATAAAGCTAGCCTAGTGATCCGCTAATGGAATTTACTCTCGTGAATGTTTCTTCTTCAGTGCATTATGCAGGCATGATTAGTTCAGCTGGAGGCATTTTAATCACAGCAATCAAATTAATCATTCTTCTCCCTGTATACGTTGTCTTTAGAGACGTTTAAAGACAACTTGTCGAATTCGGTGTGCCTTCTTCAATTGGCGGCAGCATTGGTTCCTATTTAAATGCGGTATTGTGATTCAGCACTTGAGTGAATTATATGAGGATACGGCAACAAACAGTTTGATTACTTCTACCTAGTTAAAGATTCTGTATGTTACTACGAAAAAGTGGTGTTAATTTGACCGCGGTAGTACCACTAGCCTCAAACTTTCAAGTAGGAGCTGGAGTGTTTCCGTGTCAGGCGTCTCCAAATTCGCTTACCTTGAAACAGGCTGCATCGTCTCCCTCTTCTGCCGCTCACAGAATGTCTGTGTGATTTTTCGCAACCCCGCCCTTCACTTCAACCACTCTGGCGTCGGAACTTACCATTGCCTACCACACTGATGCCTTGGAGACAGTAATAAGCGGTACATGACATGCTGTGGTGCGGTTGTCATGAGGCTGTGCGTAATCCGTATGTCTGCAAAAGCGCAACTTCGCGAGTGTCTTGCTAACTTTGCCGCATCAAGCGGTTTCTTTCTTTTCAAATCATTGTCAAGCTGTGGCATGAGGGATGGCGTAACAAACTGCGTCTTTGTGTTAACAATGGACGAAAAATGGACAAAATATCGTCGGCCGATCCGCAGTGCGCACATGGCATCGCATGCCTGAAAAAAACGGTGCATGCTTTTCCTAAAAAGACCCATTAAAAACAAGCGGGGATTTTGCTTTAAATGTGTAGAATTTGGGGTATTCCTTCTGCTGGTCAGTTTGGTTTGGCAATCTTTTATTAGGGAAGTCAAATTAGACAAATCTGGTGGTTGAAAAGGGGAAACGGCATTTATGAGAAGCGTGACGCAACCCCTATCCAACCTAATTTGAAAATCAGCGATTTCACAACTCATTCGCCTGAGACAATGCAGGCAGGCTTTTCACTAGTAGCTTGTGTTTCTTTTTCACCCTGATCTCATTCTTCTTTTATCCATTTAAACACAATTTTGGAGGCTGGCACTTCTAGCGCTCGCAAATTTAGTTTTCAGTCTGAACAAGGCCTTTCCACAAGGATTGTTTTGGTTCTTTTTCTCTGAGCAATTTTGAATATCAAGCTGGAGGCGTGTTCCAATTGACTGCACCCTTTTACCTCGGGGATCAGGGAAATCATTTCTCTTTTTCGTCGTCGCATTTTCACGTCTTAATTGGAGGGATTTTAGAAAAAAAAAACAGAAGCAAGGGGAAAGCGTATCTAAGTACCTCGTTCGAAAAATGTCCTAATATAATAGCAACATCTCATTACATTTAAGGTGGGTTTATCAAAGATTTTGAGGTGTATTTGGTTTCCGATTGACAAACTTACCACCCTTTTGAAAATTTTGGTAGTGGAATAAATTTTCCCATGTATTTTTTACCTGCTCTGTAATTATTTAAGGCATGGAGACGGTCATTTGAGCGATTTGCAGGTGGGCGTTCAGAGTCGGCTTTCTCATTGCCCTCAACCACCATCTCGGTTCGCACAAACTGATTTCCATTTTTTTTTGGTATTTTGGCCAGCGTTATGCAGTCTTGATTTTAAAATCAAAGACGTTCAAATTCTTGTTCACTTTATTTACGAATTTTTGAAGAGTCCAAGTCCTCCCTCCTGGATCACTGCACACGCGAGTGTTCATTTCACTTTCATTACGTCTTCACGACTTTTGGATAATGTATTCACCATTTGGCCATTCTACATTAACTTGCTTTGCGAAAAACAATTTCCCACCGTAAACGCGACTGAGACAGATATTGCTATAACCATTATGGATCTGTTGAAATGGCAGCAAATGGCGCGACACCTCAAAAACGTCTGCTGCATTCCATTTGTTTAGCTTCCGGCTAATACAAGTCGGGAGAGGTCATTAATTTAGTGGATTTTGTGTAAAGCAGTGGCATTTCTACCAAAATTTTAGCAAATTTTGGTTTTTTCTATAGTATCCATAATCACGCAACCAACTTGAGGTTATCTTTTCAGTGAGAGAAAGTACTATGGCAAGGAAGTCCTTGATTCACACCTGACCTAATCGCATTGTCCCTTTAGGGAGGTGCTGCCAAAAGGTAAATAACCCAGCTTCTGAAAAAAAGCAAAATTTATATCGCTACACCTGATGCAGAAACTGAGGGCGGGGGTTCACCAAGTTTGGGCCGAGCATGTGCTCTTGTTGACAGATGGACGTAGGCTATTTACGAGAGCATCTCGATGTTTCTTCAGGTGAAGTATTCAACAGTAGTGCAGTTTCAGTTTCAAGAACTCCTTTCAATCGCTTCTCTTAAAGTGTCGGTGAATTTGAAGGACGTGAAATTAGTTCTAAATGCGAAAGGGGATTTGTTTAACGAATATAGAGGAATAAATAAGCAGTGCCGTGATGCGCTCTACGCTGCTTGTTCAAGCAGTAAAAGATTCTTCTTCCGCCGTAACAATCATACATGATATTTTTACACTACTCCGTTAAGGAAGGCTCATAATAATGCTCCCTTCCCCGTCTCTCACTAAATATTCCCCTAGGCGAGAGGTAGACCTGTTCCTACTTCCATACTCGAGACGAGGGAAATTTAATTCGGGTTTAACGCGTTATTAAATGTGGCTTAGTAAGAGCAGATAAATGTTCCCTCGGTTGTAACTGTAGGCAATAAATCTTGCCAAAGTGCGTTGAACGTGGTTTTATGGAGTTCAACCAGGGTTTTCCGATGGAGAGTAGCGCGGTCAAAAATTGGTCATTTAACTTGGTGGAGGGAATCATACTTCTGATTAATCTTCCAAAAAGTGGAAGCAAACCGAAGCAGTGGGGAAGTGGGATGAAAATAACCGTCTTGGGCGTGGTTACTCCATGTTAGATGCTGGAGGACTTACCTGCTTGACTTATGCTTTCTCTTTCGGCATCCGAAAATTGTGCTTGGACGTTTGAGCTCGATGAACTCCAGTGATAAGACGCACTCAACACAACGCTGAGGGATTTTGAAGGGCCAGATCGTAAATTGCTGTTCCTAATCCGTTGCTAATGCCTTCACTTGTATGAGAGTGGTCCTTTATATGCCGATTTCTTAAGTGAATTTTCAAAATTTCATTAAATTCACATGGGCAATTTTATGGAGTCATCAGATTATTTTGCCAACAGCCGGAAGCTACATCTTCATCTAGCCACGCACGAGGAGGCCACTTCTGTGAGCACAGGCTCGGAAGCTTTCGTTTTTAAATTATTATTCAAGACGAGGCAGCATAGTACCCCGGGTGCTTCTTTACTTCTCATACCGTAACAAATTTTATAGGAGTGGCAAGTGAGTCACCAATTGGATGTTACGGACGAAGATTGCGTTTTCTACTCAAGCCTTGCGATGCTCCCGCTTCTACTTCCCACTGATTTCACGGTGTCCTCCTACCTCGCATTCGTGTCGAAGGTGTTTTGTATTATCCCATTCAAGGGTGAACGGGATGACTGTTTCGTTTTGTTTTCTTTGGTACAAGTGGTTCTTTTATCCCCCATGCGTGCACCTCATTGTCGTCACTACGAGAAGGTGGTGGTGATTGGCGTGAGAAACCCTACGAAACAACCACATTGTAGGCTTGTCTGCTTGTGACAGTGACTTGTGGAAGTTTACGAGATTTCTAATTAGATTAATTGCGGATTCATAGTGCCCGGTTTTACGACAGCGGGAACTCAAGCCGTGCTTTACGGAAGAGCGTGATCAAAATTGTTTGTGGCTCAGTAGTCTTCGTTTTAGTGATGACCGCTTCTAACTGAGTACATAGTTAGAAACAACATTTATCAACACACCTATATGAGGTAATTTCAGAGGAATTCGTTTTCTTATACAACTTTTCTGTAAAAACCACCTCATTGGGAAAAGTCCCGGATCGAAGAACTGATATTTTTGTGTGAGATAATGGTAAAGTGTCCTTCTCTTTCTGTTGCCTGTGCACAAATGGATAGTTGCTGTTACCCGTATCTTAGCCTACTTGAGAATAATATCTACCATTTTCCTAAAAGCATGGTACCATCCCTAAAAGGCGATGTACCTCGTTGGACTTTTTCAACCATTATCGGTAATTTGGGCTGCAAGGGGTTTTTCCAAACAAGCAAGCTATCATCATTGGTAGTTGAACGCTAAATGAAGAATGAAACAATCCTCTTTTTCTCATACACAACCAAAATAGAACGACATTGGACCGCGTTCAGCCTCCGTAGGTCGACCAACGATTAATGGGTCACCTCAACGCATCGTCACATCCTGCGATGCCGAGGAGGTGATTCTCCGCCGCCCAACCACCAATGGAGCCTGCACAGCGTCCACACCCGCTCGCCAACGTCCACAGACCACAACTTCAAGTGCAAAGGACGCTCCCAGCTTCTACACTTCCTCCGCTGTCACGCCAGCCGAGCCGAGTTCAAATCATCGACACTCGACTTGTACTTTGCAACAACTTAACGATGCGCTCTTGTCAGCCGGTGAGGAGGCAAATGAGATGAAAGTCAGCGACAAAACTATGGTGAATGAGAATGAGGAGGTAGATGAAGAGGAAGAAACAGCGTCGGGCACGCTGGATGATGAGACCTCGGATGATGGCGTACTCTCCGATGAGCGCAGACTCTCAAATGGTGGTGGCGGAAACGCTCTCAGTGGCAGTGACGAACTGGGTCGACCGGCTCTCTCCAGTGTTCTCACTCGCGAGCATCGATGTGAGTCTGCAGCGTGTATTCTAGTAAAAGACGGGTTCGGTATCGCCATTTATAACCTCCCTTAAATTGCCACTTTTTCCCATGAAGTGTACCACCCCAATAAATGGGAAAACGCCTTCGCGTGAGGTAGTTAAAAGGGGTAATGATCTCTTACTGGCTTCCCCCAGTTAAGAATTTATAAGTATCAAATGCCGAAAAGTGGTTACTCGACCTATCTAGCATCCATGTTCCTTACTTCAGCACCCATTTCTGTTCCGGACGATGCCGTTGTATAATCGCTTACCTTTTTTCACGTACTATTGGAAAAGTAACTGCTGACATTGCTTATGTTCATCGGTGCTAGTTTCGCTGGGCTGTTGATAAATTCATGATGAATAGCTGCCGCTACTCCATGCAAAAGATTCTCGTATTCTAATGCTTTGGAATAGCCAAAGCGTTTTCCGTTTTAAGCCTCCACGTTTCCCGTTTTAAGCCTCCACGTTTCCACTGGCGTATTTATTCAACTCAAATTCCTACTTTTGGTAATTTCGCGCAGTCTGGATAAGTCTTCTTAATGCTGAGATTGTAGCGACTTTTACGACTTCGCTGCGAGAACTCAGTTTTTGGATTTCGATGTGTTTTTCAACCACGTACTGGATGACGCCTTAACTCAAAACAATGAATTTTGTCCCAAATATAAATGCTTGAGATGTATATTGCTGGCTACACTTTTCTGTGATAAGTTTATCGTGGTCTCGTAGATGTCGAGCGCTTAAAATAGTTTTATAATGTCGATGCCGAAGTTACCGGCTATGGTATCTAAACGAGAGTGCATGGAATGGCTTAACTTGCGTCAAGATGTTTTAGAAAGACTAAACCGGTTCAGAGACGCACTCCTTGCACTTCGTTGCAGCAATTGGACCTCACGTTCCAACAATCTTCCGACTTTCCATTTGAGACTTTGTGAAATAACACTTGGTTCCCTCAAGAATGAATCAAATTATGAAGGCACACAAAGCCTAATTGTCTCTCGAAAGACGACAGTTTCATGGCGCTTTTCACGATCTAATTTGCCCTATTTTCCTCCTATTTTCTGTTTGCGGCGGTGTACAGCTCCCAACCTGTCGCGTAGTCATTCATGCATTGCGCCAGTGCGTCGAATGCCCGTCTGCGTGCGTCGTTGCTGGAACCGGTCTGCTCCACTTACCGGCTATATGTTTCTCGTGATCTCTAGATGCTCCTCCTGGTTCGCTCGTGTTGTAGCAATTCACCCGAAAGCTTCGCACAGATCAGTGTCAGGTCCCAACTTTAATTTAGAATGAAATGTGGGTACACTTATGTGGGAATCTCGGTCTTTCCCTATGTTATTCAAGTATATTTTCAAAAAGGAGGAGACTGCGTCATCTTGTCGTCAGGGGAATATGTAGTGTCATAAATTGTGAGGTCTGCAAGCCATTCCAGGTGAATCTCAACGCCATTGTACATTACTTTAGACAGTGATTAAATTACTTGGATGGCATACTTGAGGTGCTAGTGAAAAGGAAGAAAGGCCTTTTTAATTTTTAAAGCGAGAAATTTTGTTGAGATTTGTTTCCGCTGTGAGTCATCGTGTGTCCATGGTGCGAAGAGAATGGCATAAATTTAGGTTGGAAATGCCTCCAAATGGGGTATGGGTTACCTTAAGCTTCACTCATTTGGACCTTTTTCTGCATCTCTGCAGGGTGTGTCGACCATCCATCACACTTAAAGTCTAGCTACACCTTTCGTGAGGTAGAATTCGGCAGATTGGCTCCTTTTTTCAACCTGCCTACTTGTAGATATAAAACCCATATTTAGAATAGCAGACTAAATCGTCGTTCTTCGGTTCTCAAGGTGATCTTGTTTATGATGTCTATATCGCCGTCGGTTCGTGTTTACTTTCACCCTGTGGTTTGATTCAACTTTTGCTGCATAAATATCTCAACCTACGCTCCATTCATATCAACCGGTGTCTAGACGCAATAACGCTTTTTAGATCATTTCGGAACAAAGCTTAAGTGAAAAAAAAATTATTTCCTCCGCCACACCGTCAGAAGTCGTTCGACGTGATATTTCGGAGAGTACAGTTGACTAAGCTTCTCAAAGTAACGGATACCTAGTCCGCGTTTGTTGCCTTGGCTCCGTTTTCAAGGGAAGGTGTTATTCGCTTCAGCATTTCAGCTGAAACTCGGCATTGCCGTAAATCATTCTACTGTCATTCCTCGTCTCAGGCCGATTTCTCGGTCGTATCAGTGATCTTGAGTTTATTAACTACGTGTCAAATTGTCACACGCTCCTTAGGCCATACGTAAGCATTTATGACTTGATTTATCGTTAGTTTAGCTCTGATGGAGGTGCCCTTTTTCACGTCCACTTGGTCTTTGTCCATTAAGTCGTCGCTAATTTATGGTCGTGTAGATGATTTCCCTCTTACCAATAAATGACGAGCCCTGTAATCTAGGGGGGGAAGAATACTACACAATATTATTCAAGGAAAAGTTACCCGACTTAACGTTAGCGATGGATGGTCAGGTTATTTGACAAAATAATTAGACGTCTCCTGCGGAATGTTACTTATGTGCCTCCGCACGTCATAACATATTCTCTAGCTTATCATAATTTAGCTACATTTATCCCTATGGTGCATTGAGACTTCCTTCTAGACTAGAAGGGTCACAATGCTAAGCTAGAAGACGTATTATTGGTGTAGAGGAGGATCAAGAGGTTAACTGGCATGACCCGGTGGCCAAGCCTCCCAGCGAAAATACAAAAACCGAGACTTAAGTACCTGCTTAAGCAAAACCGAGAGTTAAACAAGTAAAGTGTTTAGAAGCCCCTCTCCTTTTTTGAGCGTCCTCTCCGGCGCTCCTCTTGATCAATCTTCTACATCCACCATCACAACGTAATCGCTGCTGTAAGACAAAGCACCCACGAACCAACCGTGCGTAAAACCGAGAAGGTATCTGACTGCAACGTCACTGCTATCTCTTGACATTTCCGCTGGCTCTGGAGTGTTGTCCTTTTTAAGAGCTGCGTTGGGGGAAAGAGCAATATGCATGCCATCAAGTATGTCCATCACCAGTTGTAAGAATACTGGCGTTATCTCCATCAGTTGTAGTGTCTGCCTATGGCCTTCAAATAAGTCTCCACCACTTGGCTATGTGGCGCATTTGCATCTAGACCAGCGAATCTGATTTTCAAAATGCAAATTAGACATTTTTTGTGTCTCATAGGCATCGTACCATTCGCAACCTGACCGATCCCACATTCAAATATGAGACAGTCATAATGTTTTCTGCTTCAATTTTAGCAATATTTAATCACACCTTCCCTGTGGAAGCCGTTCACTTGTCACGGCAATCATCCAAGAGCGTAGACTGACCGCAAGCTCATTACTTTTTGGTGGGTAACAAGATAGCATCCTCAATCAAAATGTCTCTCCCCAAATCCATCACTTCTCTGTCATCACAAGTGCGGTGGACAGCCCCGTAATGAACGTTTCCAGATGGTTCATGGCTAGTATCGCTTCAATTGTTAATGCCTTTCCTTCATCACACGGGACTGAGGTAGTTGCCGAAGGTAGACGTCACAAATTCTCCCAACCACAGTATATGCTCTTCTTCCGTCACGTTAAGATTTATCATTCAGTAATAGAATTGGGCTCGCTTTCCGCTGTCACCAATATTGCGCGTCGAGACTTCCCTGAAGATGAAAGAAGAAATAACATCCAAGCAGAATATTAACTATCGACGTACAGATAGGATGAGTTAATCACCTATTTTAAAGTGGTTTGGGTGATACAGTTCCATCCTCACTCAGCATGTCCCTTCATTTAGCCCTCTCACGCGGCGGTGATCCACAGACAATGCTCTATCCGGATCAGTCACTCCCTCCGCCCGTGTACACCAACTTGAATAAGCTGACATATGCTGCCCATCGCAAATTCTACATGTCCTCGACTATGCCGTCGAACGCTCCCGACGTTGATGCAGACGCGATGGCATGGCAACCCATAGATGAAGGGGACAATCTCTCCATTGCATCCGCACCGCACGTTCAGCCCGATCAGAAGGTGACGAACGGGAGCGTCTACTCGGTGCCGGGTTCGCCCCACCGACCCTCCCTCTCCACCTCTTCCTCCAACTCCCGACCCCGTGGCAGTTCCACGGGTGTGGAGGACCCTTTCTCCGTCGAGATGGACGAACTCGATCGCATGGTCACTGGTGAGTGCTCTATAACTGCACGTTTATGTTGCAGTGGTTGAGCTCTTATAATAACCGAGGGACGTGGTGTTTTTTTTTAGAAAGGAATGTGGAACGGAAGTTCAGTTTAAGCAAATAAAATTAGCCTACTAAGGCAGACCATGTTTTCTTAAAAAAAAATTCCCGATGCGAAGTGGTTTAGGTAGCGAATGCCGAAAGGCCACTACAAATCAAAGTCAAATATTCTACTTGTAATTTAAATTTTCTCCCTCCTTGAAGGATCAAAAGGGATTGGGGCAGCTGTAATCAATGTTACCGTCTGCTTGGAAGAAGAGTTTTTCGAATGCAGCAGCATCTGTCGCCTCGAAAACATTAAAATCGTTTAAAAGACTCGACCGGGATAAGAGCTAGGCTGGAAGAAGGCGAAGCAAATCTGAATCTTCTGATGGCGTTCGCATTTACCATCTTTAAACTGAAGACTCACATGCCACTCCCATCTGATTTATTTACTTCCAAACAAGGGCTGTGTGTTTTTTATGTGAATTAGCGCAGGTCAGTTCGCTATATTTACGTGTCCCTTCATCTTTTTAAACTGACATTTCATTGATGGCTACATCTGTCAAACTTGTCGGGCGATATCCTAACACGTCCTCTCTGTTTGCCAGCCTCTGATTGAACCGAACAGCCCTATATTGCCCACCTCTTTTTAGCTAATTATCAACGATCAAGGTCAACGCGAAGTGACCCATAAATTTCGTCAAGGGTAACACCGTATTGACCCAAATGGCATTGGATCCACTCCAAGCTGTCTTAATCCGTGTGTATGATGGGGCAGTCCCACTGCTGTGAGGTGTGAGGAAGAAGAAGTCACGTACATTCATGTTCTCTCACGACTTCGGCTTCTGCAGGAAATGCCGGAATTGACCATACGATTGTTGCAGCCAATTTCTTGAATTTTCTCCTGCGTCGCCTTTCCTTTGAGACGTAGCGTAGTCTGTGGTTAGTAGTGCTTGCTGAAAATATTGCCTCCCTCCCTCTCCAAAGTCCCGTGCTACAAACTACTTCTTCCTCACAGATGCAGTGACTCACGTGATGCTCGAGCGTTAGTCTATCCAAAGGAGAAAAGCTGATTCGCCCCACACGCCTCGTCCACTCACTGTACAATTTATTTTAACATTTCTTAAAGTAGTACGACCAAACAGATCACCAATTTTTTGTTTATGACCCAACAACGCCATCAAAGTGACGGTTATTTTGAAGATGCAAGTTTTCCATTCTCACCACTCACTCATTCACTGCCTGTCGGTGCAGGTGAAGGAGAGTCTTGGAATCTCTATATCCACGTGAGACTTGTTACCATGTCTTTGAATCCGCATAAGTATGCACGTCAAACTCTCTCCGCCTGAGTGGTCAAATACAAGAGTGATACTAGTAGAGGAGTCAGGATGTTCACCTACTCCTTCGCGATTAGTGCGGCCTTTGGATTTACTTGAGAAGGTCGCTTGCTTTTGCGCTAGCTGATGCGGAGGCTCTTGAAGTCTCTTAATTGGCAGCATTCCAAAATACGTTGGTAGTGAATCATCTAAGTACCCGGTCTCTGTGTACAATTTCGGTTGCTAGAGCTCATTCGTTCCTCATAAAAATTCATTAGTTCCTTTTATAATTCCCCCTTCTTCTTCTCAAAACTATCGTGAATTGTTACTCTACCTGAAAGCGAGGTGATAAGCATTTTTGACGGTTAAAATTCTCCTCTTCCTCTTGAGAAGTGAAACGACGACGGTAGTTTATCGGGCCCCGCCTTCTAGTGACGTAGATTCCAAAAACCTAACCCAGCATCTAGTAAAGGAAAAAAAACTGTTTAATGTGAACACTTTCAACCGAGATCTAGTGCCACGTCGCAGTTTTAAGTTCCAGCTCCAGACTGAACGTTATCAGTAGACCACTATCTGCACCACCGCAACTGTGTTTTTGTCCCACATCGTGTTGGGTGGCTAATTCGATCTCTCTCCACCATTCTCAAGATAACGAACCAGACAAATTGCTTGCAAAAGTTTTAATACACTGATAAAACACGAGATCTTGCAGTCCAGTCCTGTCTCACAAGTATCCTGCATACCTTCTCTCAGTCTTTTTCATTTGGCTTGTGGTAACTGGTATTGCAAGCCGTCCACTTGTTTCCTAAATTGTGCGTAAATTGGCGGAAACGCTGTCGTCGCCGTTGAAGTTGACAGTGAGGTGTGACTCTCCTGCCAAAGAAAGAAGGAAAAAAAACTTTATAATGACTTACTTCCGCCCTACCTTTCTCTTAAGCCAAGCCTTCGCCTAATTACCTTTCTCTTTGTCATTTTCCTAACCGGTTTTTCAAGGCCCTTTAATTACGCAGCTCCATCCAACCCACCACCACCACCTTTGTTAGGCTCCGAGAGTGGTAGACTTGGCAAAAACTGTTGGTCCTTAATTTGCTACTATTTATTTAGTAATTTTGCAGCAGAGAAAATGAAGTAAAAGGATCTACGTATTTATCGCAGGAATTTTTTGCCTGTGACAACGCCCACCTCTGTCTGGATGAGTGGTGTCGTGTTGCGTTGTTTTAATTCCAAGCCCTCACCTCACCCAGGTTCTTAGCACAAGCCTAAATCGCACGGCTTGAGCGATTCTAAAACAATACTTGATGAATAAAAGATGAAGGCCTGGCTTTTTAGGCTAGTGAGGTGTTTCTCACTTGGATGCATATTTCAGTATGGTAAAAGCATTGATACGGAGATGTTTTTCCTCCAAAAAGTACCGTTTAGCAAAATTGGTTAGATAAGCTCTTCACCAAATCTCCGGCGAGGTGACAGTTTGTCCATTGCATAGAGGGACCCATGACCACATTACTCAGATTATTAGTAATTTTCAGGACTTTCTGTAAAAATCACCGGTGCTTCCACTCATCTAAGAATACGGTCGTTTAAGAATAGTCTTTTGAGCTATTTATTTTCGAGTTTCCTACCTTTCATCCATGATTAGCGGAACATTTTTAGACGTTTCCATTCCCATATTTTATAACCGGTCTCAAGGCAAAAATAGTGTTTTGATCTGAGCGGGTAAATGTTATTTTGTTGAGGAAAAAAAACATCCTGACCGTATGGGTACACCAGGAGCGATTCGCCTGTCCGCCGTCTCGGTCAAACAACCCCGGACCGCGCGCGTACACCATTTCGCCCCACTGGTGTGGACATGGCATTCATTACCTGTCCGGGCAATGCGTCACCTCCTCTGGTAGACGCCCATTTGGCATTACAAACACGTCTCTGGCCTGGAGGCGTTTATGAATTATTTATGGCGATCTAGCGTTGAAGACGAATTGTCATTCTGCGAAATGCGTCGATTCTTGGTTATGTATGTGTTGGGCTTTATGGGCTAATGGAATCGTCCACATACCCTTCAAAACATGTCAGTTGGTGGTTGAAAAGTGTAGCTCAAAGTTGTCAGTGAGGTTAGCTGTCAAAAGTGAAAACTCCGTCATTAGCCCCATCGACCGCAAGTTTACCTGCAACTTGTGGATCTGCCCTGCTGTGGGATTTGTTTATCCAGTCGTGGGGGCAAGTAAGGTACAGTGCGGGCATTTTGCCCGCTGGTGCGTCAGCAACCGCATTATCATTTTTACCAATCTCGGAGTCTGCGCCTTTCGCTTCCTCTACCCAAACTCCTGCTTGTTAAGTCCTGTTTTTTGCTCCTCTGCGTAACCGTTATGCGGGGGATACTAAAAAGACAATTGTTTACTTTGGGGTGTAGAAAATCCGACGCGTAATCCTAAGAGACATAAGCTGGCCAAGTTTATTGTCGCAATCCACCATTGCTTGTGTAAAGCGTTAACTACTTGTATTGAGAAACAAGGTGTTAAGTCCTGTTTAAACTGAAGGAGGTAACTTGAAATGAAGGAGGCTTTGATTGCTGGGTTCACTTGTTTTTACCCCTCATTCCCATCATCAAGTTGATTTACATGAAGATCTCAATGCAAGATTTTGTCACTCAACCCACATGACACATTCATTCCACCAGTGGAGAGCGAATAAGTTGTTTTGTCTTAGGAGAATGTCTAGCTTCGCGGTTGGGAAACTCTTTGTAGTCCTCCGAGTTTTGTTTTCTGTAAGAAATTCAGCCTTCACAACAAATGCGCCTTGACCCCTAGTAGAAGAATCATGGGTATTGTAGGTACAGCAAGTGCTACCTCCGAATGAAGTTTGAAAGGCTAGTTGTGCAATTATTGTCAGTGTCCCACGCTTTCCCACCCTAGCTGATGTGATTTCAGGCTGCTTTCTGGGGGCCCTTTGAACTTCGCCTTTGATGCTGAGGCTGATGGACATTTTTTGCACGGACGTGATCTTCTCAAGTGCGGAAGTGTTCCACTTTCTGCACCAGTGATGGTCTCATTGCCTGCTTTCATGTGCTCCAGTTTTGAGTAAAAAACTGGAATGATTCATCCAGCGACTGAATCAACCATCCATTTGTAGTTTGAGCAGGTGAATTACTTGGTCCTTCTTCAAGTGGGAACAAATTCAACCCTCTCCAAGTCACGTCATCATAGACTTGAAATATATGGGTACTGGAAGTCTAAAGAATGGTTAACCCTCGACCTTTAATGTCCAATTCCTCGGCAAGTAAGTTATTCAGTCGCTGCTTTATTAAATTGCAGCAGAAGGTGGGTTGAATTGCTGCCTGGCATACTGTTACACTTCTTCCGGAGCAATTTGTACGTCGCAGATGCCGCCGAATGAACTTTTGTTAGGGCGTCTCCTCTTGACATTTTTTTCTGAATGGTCTGCACACATTGCTTCCCTGAGCGCCTCCTCCATAGCAGCTATCCATTTTATGGACCTCTTTTTTAGAGGTAGTATTGTCGAACAAATTGACCTGCTTTTCCATTGCATCTAGATGCAGAGTTCCTGTTGACAATTTTGCCCTGAGCCCATTTAAAGCCTAATCTTCAATAGTTTTAATATTTTATTTTTTTCAAAATACTCTTCTAAACTATGACTTTGATTAATTCACAAAACTATCTCTTCACATTTACGCACCAGCCCTGAAAGCAGGTGAGTTTTTGTCCGGATAGAACTTGGTAGATGGAGCGAGGGAGGTCAGATAGTTTATGCAAATGTATGCGAGTTAATTATGGATGTTTTTTTTGTCTTCTTCTTCACCTATCCCTCCATCCTTCAACGCACTCGTCCATCCACCCCATTTTTGCATTTCGGTGCTCTAATACCCATCGGAATTAATTTGCTTCCACACTGCCTGGCCTCGGACTGGTAGAACTGCATTCTCTAAACAGCCACCACACCCTGCGCTCGAGCTTGGCTAAATTCACCAATTCAACTAGCAGTTTCTGCACCCTGACCTCGCGTTCAGCGACACACGCCGAGGACTCGGTGTTCTGTCAGCCCTCTTTCTATCATAACCAGTCCTTTATCGACTTTACGGAGGCGGAGATGGGGAAGGTGGAGAGGGACTTTATTTTGCCCCCTCCACCTGCCCCACCCAAGCCGAGACTTCGCGTGGGCTCCGAAGCACCCATCAGGAGCCTCATCAAAAACACGCGCTCCGCTACCTCCCTCGCTGGAAGGTCCTCTCTTCCTCCTCCTGTACCTTTCAGATCCTCTTCTCTTAGGCGAAACACCAAACACAGGGCTCCCTAGTTTTGCCCCGACTGTCTGTGATGCATTTGTGTGTCCACATGGACCCATTTCATTCCTCCCTTTCGTGACTTTTGTTACCGCTTCCCTTTTTACAAACCACGCCTGCGCCTTCAGCTTACAGTCGGATGGTTCTTAACCACCTAATTGTACGCCTGCGCTTTCAAATTTAACAGCGTATACTAGGTTTCAATGTATTAAAATATGATCTGTTTGTTTCTGCACGCTTGTTCTTTTTTGATTCATGGAAGCAATTAATCACACTCGTCTTTGACAGCTATGCTTCAAGCACTTTCATTTTTTTCGTACTCTCTTCGAACTGCTAGTTGACGTAATTGCTGTTCTGGAAAATTACTTCAAGATAGTTGTGTCGACGTTCAAGATTGTTTAATGAGCCATCTCTGTGTGCCGTTTGCTCTGCACTAGAGTTGGAACTGATATACCAAACGCTGTGACAACTTGGAAGCTTGAAATTCCTCCGTGTCCATTGGTCTTGTAGTGAATAGTTACTTATGGGATTTTTCAATTCACCTTGCGTCCTCACAGGCTTTTCCCCGACACCAACTAGTTGAGTAGACCCATTCATCTTTAACCAGGACCTTCTTATACCTCTATTCTACCATCCATCAATGTTTTGCATTTCTAAGGAGCTAAATTCCTCTTTTGACTGTTTCGTGTCGGTTTCCTCCTTCAAATCAGGTATATATCCTTTTATGCACAAATATCATGTTTAGACATTCGAACAGGGACTTGACCCATTATCGCGGAGGAACGGTGAATGTTAGTAACCGCAGCTCAGCTAAGGCGACTTTACATTGATGATTCTTTCCTTCTGAAGGAGCATTCACCTCCGGAGATTACGCCTTTAAGATCATTTTAGATGGCTTTGACATTATTCTGGGGCTTTTGCCCTCCGTTTGGATTCCCCATCCCTGTTGTGACTGCAAACTGTGCCGAATAGGTCTTGATAGCTAGCATTCAACCTCGGGTAGACTTTTTTTCTCCTACTTCATGGCAATTTTTATTTTAGTTCCTTGTATCCTGACCCATTTGACGTGCTCTAGGTCGTCCTGGCTAGACGACGAGAACGTTTCTGAGTTCAGATAATGGCCTCCATTAAGTTAACAGTAAAACGGAGCAAAAGTTGGCAAGCCCTCCACCCGTTAAAAGGCCGGTAGCTGCAGTATTTTGGCGTACAATCGTCTCAGTTTCGCAAAACGGGTGCGTTACATCTCACCACCCTTAGGTTACGGTTGAGCAGACCTATCCAGCATTTGGACCTTGTTGATAGACTTGGCCAGCATTGCCTGTATAAACACGTCGACTACCACGGTCAACGCCCACGTCTGTAAGGTGAACCAACCATGTCGGATTTACCGTGTTGCCCAAAACGTGATTTGGAATTAGCCGAAGGCTTTGGTGAGAAGCTAAAAATGGCTTAAATCCTAATTTCTATCACTGTCAAGAGCCATAGAGAGTTTAGGGGAAGATAAATGCTTCGTTTTGTTTACTGACCGTCCATGGCGGAAATAAAAACGGCTTGCATGACAGCCCCATTGTCTATTATGTTTTCCGTGACTTTTAAACCGGATCTATGAGGATTATTTGGAGGGGCTGTTGTCTCGCCATCCCCATTGACCGGATCCACAAGCCCTTTACCTTTTAGCAACGCGGCAAGCCGTAAGTTCATGTCTGTGTTTTCTATATTGTGAACCCACAACACAGATATAATGAATTCATTTACTCCAAATTGCTTTTTCCCGGTCCTGTTCAACCCTTTGGTTGAGGTCAGCAAATAATTTCAGTTGTTTTGACATTTTGAAGAGTTGCATCGAAAAAAATATCAAAGGAGGTTGAGACTCAGTGTATTTTGTTTACTGAATGTAACATCACAAAGTTGTTGTCGCTCGTGAAAGGGTTCCGCGTCATGGCTCGACAAGATTGGCGCACCAGGCCTCATCGAGTAGATAAAATCCCCTCAATTTAGTTTGAGGTTAACTTCGTCCGCCCCAACCTAGACATGTTCTGATCATAAGCTGGACCCACGAGAATGATTTTTCCAAAGCCTCGGTATTTTCACCTAGGTCTCAGTTACGCTTCCACAGGTGATTGCTAATGGTACTTCTGATGGAAGCATTGCTATGCTCCGATTCAGTTTTAGGGTAATGTAACAACTGTTGGTTGTAGATAGCAAAAATATTCTCTTCTCCCTCCGGAGAGCCAAGGCGAATAGAGGCAGGAGATTGTTTTTCTCAAATCTTCCTCGAGGATATTTATATAAATTAGCGGTCAGTAGCGATAGCATCACCCAGTCAACCTTGGAAAATGGCAATTGCTTTGCTAATCCTATCCATCCCATCTACATCAAAGCATTTTTCTCCGCTGTACATATAGTAACATGATTTCGCGTGGATTGGCTTCCATGGTTACGGTAATGCGAATAACCGAGATATTGTGCTTCGCCCCGGTATTCTAAGATCATGTGCAGTTGACGCAAGGCGTTTGTCCAGAACCTGGTTCTTAAGTCAGCAATTAATTAATCATTGACCCCAAAATGGCGTCACCTTCATGACCGAGGCATCGTGGGTTCACCGACTCAATTTAGTGGAATAGGTGTAGCCTCTCAAGCTTTCCTTTAAGACGAAAGTAAACGTACTATTTGGACGGAATATGTATAGTTGATTTGGAGTAGAGCTTGGGGCTTACGGGCATGGCTTAAAGGCCAGGCCGCCTGGTGGACATACAATGGCGAGACCCCTCAGTGGCTCTTTATTAAAACCGAAAGTTAAACAAACAATTAGAGTATTGCGTAGGTACTACTGTTTGCCGATATTTGCGGTCATGGATCTGGCTTTGCACATTGCTTTCGTATATAGCTATCTCAATTTCTAATGATCCGATTATGCATATTACTGCACCGACTTTTCCACCGTCCTACTACTAGTCCTTCATTTTGGTCGTACGGGACTCTGATTATGCCTTTTGTGGATCTAACATTGCGATCCTTCCTCACTATACACAACACAACTCGTAACTTGGGTGTTCTACCAACGAATTTTTCTAAGACATTTATTTGGTGAGATTGCCGGGTGTTTAATTGTGAAGAGTTAAAGCAATGTCTTTACGAATACAAACTGAACGTTGTAGGTTCTAGCGCTACGAGTTCAGTGACCTCGCGCTCCGGTAGAAGCGGCACCGAGCCTCCCTCTCAGCTTCATTCTCGCCCCCAAGCGTCCCTCAATCACTCCACAGGCATCCCGGTAGGTTTGCTGCGGACCTCCATATCTCCCGGCGGGAGCCATAGCGCTGCCTTGCGTCGCAGCCGCTCTCGCAGCTCCAGTTTCTGTGCTTCCCTTGCGCATACATCCGGATTCAGTGATCTTGAAGTTAGCGGGTTACCTTTTGCCTTGTGTTCTTGAGGCATATCGTCTTTTAATTAATCTAGCCCCTTAAGATATCGCCTATTATTGGTGAAAGGCTAAACACCACACGATTAATAGTCTTGAATTTTATTGAGTCCTATCGCCACATCTGCGTCAATAGGGCCGTTTGTCAGACCTAATGCTGAATCACCACCGACCGAGCTTAAACGGCTTTCCTGGGCTATTTATAAGATTACCTCGCCTGTGTCGATTCGCCACATTCCAACTTGAATATGCTCTCAGCTTCGTAGTAGCTAGGCTTAGAGATCTGTGAATCAAATAGTTCTGATCTACCCATCACGTGACAGCGGGCGAGTTTCCGTGGTCCTGACTCCTGATGCCTGATTTATTTTTCCATGGGATGAGATCGACAACAGTGTGACCTAACTTCTTCTACTTTAAAGTATCTAAGTAAGGACTGTGAGTTCCTGTAATTGGGGAAACGGTAGTTTATGCTTGCATGTGATTGGGTGCCTAATGAGGCATGCAAACCATCTGATGATCTGTTTGGGAATCTTGACTACTCTGATTTTCCTCTTTAATGGACTTCGGACTGTCATCTGTTTGCTCAGGACCCACTTACCATGGTACAATCATTGATAATGCCATATCGACACGCCTTCTTAAATAAGTCTTTGCGTCCGGAGAAGGCTGTTTGTCTCGAATGCAATTGTATGGTGATTGCGCAAAACAATTTATGCTAAATGGGTTCATCTTTTACTTTCTTGCCAGACTGGTGCGACACCAATAGATCCCCTTGCCACCCAATACCTGACAGCCCTCGAAAAATCCGCTAGCTGGGCACTTCAGCCCGCGTCCACGCGCCATAACACCGGTAAGTGAGACTTTTCACTACTCAAACACTCCCTGTTTTCACTCATTCAAGGCCATTAGAGCGGAAGGACCGAGACCCTAGTACTGGTAATTTCCTTGGGGCAATAAAATGAACTACTGCTGAGGCAATCTTTCCTATTATATGCCTACTTGAGTATCCAGTATTTTTATATCTTAAGGATATATATATCTACAATTACTCATCAGTCATCAAATTGGAGTCCACTCTTTTTCAACAAGCAATGTGGGCATTGAGGTAAACCGCCCAGCCTAAATTACATGGGAAGGTAGTGGAAAAAAAAGCCTGTAGCAATGGAAAGGAGAGTGGAATTGAGTTTTGCGGTTTTTATTCTATCTCACCAAATCCACTTGCCGTGGACAGGAGTCACAAAATTTAACCCACATTTTATGAATTACAAGGATCAGAAGGAAACAAGAGAATGTATTTGTCTTGGCCGGCTATGCTGGATTACTACCATACAAATAAATGAATTTTCTATATTTACCCAAGTCCTGGTCCCTTTGATTAGCGTAATGTTGTTACTTCAAAGGAAATGTTGAGGAATGCATTACTCTCTAATTAAATTTTCTGCCTCTCAAGTATTTCCAAAACCTGCTTAACAAAACATTTTGGAGATACTGGTTTGTTTTACCTTTTCTCGCTGAGCACCGAAGATATTTTACTGTCTGAATAGAAGAACTAGACTCCACGTGTGTAAGATCCTAAAAAGCCTCCACTAGCGATATTGCGTGGCTCTTCGAGGGTTTTACTGCGACTTTTTCTGTAGTGACGTCTCGGAGTCCTTTACCTACCTATTATCACCAACCTTCTCCTTCTCTTTCTCTTGATACATACGAGTCAGGTAAATTACCTGATTTTGACATTAGTGTGAGGCGGCCGGCTTTACCTAATCCAGTTTGAACGGCGTAAAAGTAAATGCATCCTCATCATTTCTCCCTTCTTATCAACTGCAGGGCATACATCTACATGGCTTCATTCTCCCCCCTGTGATTGAGTTTAATCACATCCACTTCTCAGCGCCGGAGAACTGCGCATAGAGTAGATTTTGAGGCATTCACAAATAAAATGTGTTTTGTATTTTCTCTGAATTGATAATGCATTCATTTTGCCAAAACTTGGATGTGAACTACTTGCAAATGAGGAAAATTTTGCCATCTGTACGAGTGACTAATTTTCATCTCACTGTTTACGTCTTGGATCATTCTCTTTATTTGGTTCATACCCTTCGAACAGTGCAAATTTTTTATCTACTGCAACTGTATTCGTTCTGGCAAACTTTTCCATTGCCATTTCAGGTGATTGAAGTAATTCTGGGAATTGCTGTAGCTGATAATTTTGCTTGCTATTTTGGGCTATGTAGAAATTCTGCTTTGTTCGGAACCTAATTTCAGGACGAAAAATTTCCGGATAAAGAATTCCTCATATTTTAATCACTATTTGGTGTCCTGTGATTTTTCCAGTTGCGATCCACTTATTGTTGATCTACTAATGATTGCGAAACACTATTCAGCCTTTCGAGTAATTCAAATTCCGTTTCTAAATATGCGTTTCTTAACTATGCATCCACAGCACGTTCTGAACACAATTAAGACAAATTCCGCTATGAAAAAATGTCAGACGATTGAGAACCGGTCGGTGCGTTGTGCTACTTGTTTTTATAAGTAGAAATTTTTATTTTAGATTTGGTGGCCGATGTGGAGAGTCAGGCTGTACAAATTTCCCCCACTGCAGCCTCTTTGCTTACCCAATTGTCCGGACAGTTACAGCAACTGACCTCTTCCAGTACAGTAGCATTGCTGAAGCATCCATCGGACACAGACGGCCACACTCGAAAAGAGTCCGGAGAATTCGATCTGCCTGCTCCTCCTTCCCCCGATCTGCTAGATGTTCGTTAGGACCGTACTTATTCCTTTCCCTATCTCTTTCGCCCTTTCCCTTCAGGTCCATCTAGCAGTTTTACCCATCATAATTCGTCATCATCTAGACTATGGGCTCGTTTCCTGTTTGAAAGATTATGTTACTCTCTTCCTACGTGGTTAGTCTGTATTGCTAAATCATCACAATCAAATGTCTGCCTCAAACATTTGCGAATATGCCTCGTAATCGTGATCCTGGTGTCCAATACAAATAAAACAGCAATTGTTTTTAGTCCTGGAGTTTTCCATTCTACGTACGTGAGATCGAAGCAGTAAGTGATTGAAAAAACAGTTATGGAGTTTCGTCTAGTGTTGTGTGAGCCAGCGCGACCTTGGGTGAGAGAGTAGTGATAATGCGTCAGATGCCCTGGGCGGCTTCAACATGGCTGTAGTAGACTTGTTTCTGTTGTTTCTAAGTCCGCTTTGTATAATTGCCACACTCCCTTACGTGCATTCCGCCCTTCATTGTCGGTAAGATGTTATCCCTAAATCTAGACGTTGAAGGTGTCCTACACGCGCGTCTTTGTCAGTGTGCTTATAAAATGTGTATTGTGATGTCTTATACTTAGTGCAACCCGTACAAAATAATACTTTGAGTGGTCAACTGAATGATTAGAATTGGGCAACGCCTCTGTAAATCTAAGGAAGAAGGACATGACTTGGGAGCATGTGTAATGATTTGGCACTTCGTCTAGCCGTATTTGCGATTCCACCGACAATTCAGTCTCTTGGGATTATTTTTCCACTGTGCAGCATGGCATATGGGCCGTACTAGTAACCTAGTCTGTGTCAGTAATGTACTTCCATACTGCTTTGGCTCACTACTACCCCGGAGAAGCCTTGAGGCGCTTGATGGGACATTCGTAAACCACTAAACAAACACGGTCACACATCATAAAATGTTTAAAATAATTAGTTGTGGCATAGATTCGTTAAGATGGGGCTACATGATGCTACTACGAATCTTAACAGGCCATTGAGGTTAAATAATTGATGAGATCACCTACCAGAAGTTAGGTGGAGCAAAACGCATGAACTGAAAAAGTCCCTAAAATACCCCATTTAAACGATAAACCGTGACATTGCTTATCTTCAAATACATACGTAAACATGGACTTTTTTCCCTACTAGACTGGCCTATAATACTTTTGCCCTTAAAATGCATACTTTGTGGGAACACAAAGGTGTTGGCAAAACCCACTTGTCTGCCTTATTCGGAGACTATAAGAAGGCATTTAGTATGTGGAATCAAAATTGACACAACAACAAAATCACCAAGGAAGTTGTGTTTGATACTAGACAGCAAATGGGGACATGTGGCGCCCAAGTCCTTCCTATAAAAGCAGCATGGAAGTAATCAACCAAGGTAGTGCGAAGGAACAAATGACACCAAAGGACAGAAGAGATGCGAGGCTACAGACAGTCCGAACGCCATACTGCAGAGCAGGAGCACAAGCCGTAGAGAACGAAGCACCAGTGCAGTTGAAGAACACAGCGAAACAATACTGAATCACTTCAAATATTTATTGATTACAGCGAACATTACTAAAATTCTTAAACATCTAAGCTGATTACTCAGCCTCAATTTGATCAGTCGAGGTAACCGTCTGAACGCAAACTTTGAGTGAGAGGCGGTTAGCATACTCCAGCTGAGTAACTGAAGGGACGGCATCGACCCCTGAGGCGGAAACGAACTCTGATCCCATACAACCCGAACTCATGCTCCTCTCTAATTAATCTGCGTGTTCAAAGGTATGGAGGCAGAGACGGAATAGTGAAACGCTGAGTACCTTGTACGTACATCCTAATAGAGACTTAGTGTGTTTGGGACTACATAATGAACATAAAATAGCTACAAAACATGCACAGTTATGAAATATACATCATATTTCTAGGCACAGATTTTGTTGCGTCTGCCCCACCAAATTCATGTTTCCTTCAATTTCATTAAAATAATCTCATCTATATTAATTACAAGACTTTTTGACGTAAATAAATTTTAGTAGGTAGGAATGAGATTCAAAGTCCATAGGTAATCTCGAGTCCAAATAAATAAACTGTACTTAAACTATCTAGGCACCTTGAGAACTTTCAAGAATACATTGGTCATGCTAAGAGCCCATCATTTAACAAATTCAATGAATTCGCTACTTAGTCTTTCCATTTTACTTAAAAAGCAGATAATCTAAAGCATGCAGACGACTATCTAGTTTATTGTAATTTTATTGGGCCTTACATGATGACACTTGCTTTAATCTCAGCTACTCGTGGGCCGGCCTAGAAAATCAATGACCTTCTCATCCAATAGTTGGCATTTTTGAAGGATGACTGCCGATGCTGTTGATATCGGGTCGGTCGTTGGCGAAACAGAAGATGATCTGGCTCAAAAATTGGAGGAATTAAATAGGTATTGCGCTAACTCTTTTTACTTGTCCAGGAATTTGAGCGCAGATTCGAAGGCTGTTACCTCTTGTTCCTCAGCGAGCAAGTTTAATCGTACCTCCTCAAAAACAAGTTTGATTTCCTCCCTTTCTGATGGCAGTTATGGTACGCCTAGTTTCTTATCATGGGTCGTTGAACATTTTCAAAAATAACTAAAAATATGTTTCGAAGAATCTCATTTATTCCATATGTGTTCCACTTAATGCCTGGAGTTTTATTCTCATGGGCCGGTGTTTATCTTCCAGTGGGTGGCGAAGATGAGAACAACAGTAATCTGTTCATCTGTTCTGAAAAGAAGCCTAATCGATGGCCATCATTTTCAAGCGCCTTTCCCAGTTTCATAAACACTGGCTCGAACGCACCACCTCCATCAACAATATCACTTTGTCACCAGTGGAGTACCGTTATAAACAACTGGGAACAATATTCCAAGAAGAAGGGATTCATTGCTGTATGTTCTCATGCATGAAATCATTTGACTTGCGTAATATGTAACAGTTCTCTGTCGTCACAACCTCTGTCCTTCTCTATTTGGGTTCGCTTTGATGGTCACTGATGTTTGAATAGTTTATATACTCGTAATTTATCAGGGATTTTTATACTAAATCCGTTTTAAATGTGGTGCTCCGATGACTATTCTAGAAATGAGCATGTTTGTTTCGTAACACGTTTATCCTTTTGTTATCTTCTCAGCAAATTAAATATGATAAGAGTTCATTGCATCCTCAATAATTCCGCTTAGCCTCTTTTAGCACTCACAAGGTTGTTTATTTTTAGGATTTGATTCGTATGGGAATTCCTGATCAGTTTCGGCCGATGATATGGCAACTCTGCACCGGGGCGTACGGTTCTCCTCTAAAGCAGAACTATCACAAATACCTTCGTGACGTCTCACCGTTTGAGCGCGCCATCGCTCGGGACATATCGCGGACCTATCCAAAGCACGACTTCTTTAAAGACAAAGTATGGGAATAATGTTAAACTTGCATTTTAATCTGAGTAATTCCATTTAACCGGAATCCCTCCATGCTCTTTTTGGTTAGAATGCGGAGCTGTAAAATCCTCCAGCACACTGACTCTGTCTCCAATGTAGGGGCCATAGATTACAACTTTATTTTAAGGCTACTTAAGGCCTTGAAAAGGTAGCTCAGTTCTTTGGTGGGCGGATGATGTAAATTGGAGAACTCTTGCACTTGTATGCTCATTTCCATATGCTTTGAAATACGATATTATTCGCTACTTTAGAAGAAGCAAAAGTGGCATGCAATTAGTACTTCGTCTTAAATTGTGTTCGCGTGATCGACTTAGGACTCATGGTGGAAAATTATCTGGAGAATCGTAGATGTATGAATACTTGCCTGCCTGTAAGTATTGGCCCCCTTCACTTCCGATTACTTTTTTGGCTTTGGGTTTAACTGGTTTTTGTTTCTCATGCTCGCGATCCGACTTTCATACGCCTCATTTTCGTCAGTTACCAGTGGTATTGTTGCCGATAACTTCAAGTTACTCAGTCCTCTTCCGCCTGATCAGGTAATTTTGTCATGCTAAAATGTATTTGCTCTATATAATTGGCAGCTATCTAAATACAAGCCGATCTGGACGATCACTAGCGTAATAATACGGAGACTTCGTTTTAAGATCGGAGGATACTTCCCTCAAATACGCATTCGGTGAGTTTGTTGTGGTCCGGCGTCTGGGCTACCCGTTTCGTGGCCGTATTTGTCGTGCAAAGATCTCCGATCTGCTTTAATCCGTCCGCTTCTTTCATTGTCTGGTTTTGCTCTCGTTATTTTCCTATGTTTGCTTCAATTTATCATCAACTTTAATTACCTCCTCAGGTAATTAACTAAAAAGTTTTATTAGACCTTAGCACCAACTTTCTCACTGTTTAGCACATTGTACTGTTGTTAACGCTTAGTACTCAAACTTCGGGCTTACTTGAGTAGAGCCAAATTTCATTAACTTGAAAAGATCACATAGGCGATTCTTTTGCTCCGTCGGCTAAACGACTCGCTAGTATATTGTTGATTTTATTTTCATTTGTATATTCACCTTTATTACATTACGTTCATTGATACTGCGTATACTGAGTGGCTTATTCTGCAGATAAGCTAACTTGCTTCATTCTTTTAGGGGAGCACTGGTCAGCAGAGCCTCTTCAATGTGATGAAGGCCTACTCTCTGCACGACCGCGAAGTCGGCTACTGCCAGGGCTCCGGATTCATTGTTGGCCTCCTTCTGATGCAGGTGCGCTCTATGTGTTGACATTTCATTCTACGCAGTACATGAATGCGAGTTGTAAGGATTAGTGATGGTCCCAACCTTGTGGTATAGACTCATAAGTGGTCGTGCAATTCGCAGTTGTTCCGTAAAAAAGATAACCCTTCTGAATGATGGAATCAGACATTAACTGAACATTGGAAACAATTCATCAGTATTTTGTACGGTAAGTCTCCTCCTCCGTCGGCGGTAAAGGTTAATCAAGTTCAAGTGCGTTTTTCGCTGCAATTAATTATGCTGAGCATAAACTCCTTAACAGTTGGTGTTCGAATTTATGCTTTTTTAAAAATATCGAACAGGCTACAGTGGATGATATATAATCAGGTTTTTGGCAGGGTTATAGTTTTTATGATATTAAGCCTTCATACTTTGGATTTAAAGGGTATCCTGCGTCCACTATAGGGAAACAGAAAAGTGGTTTGACCATAGTAGGGGGCCCTTTTGAATGCTACAATCTAGCCCGCGCCGGAGCGATTTCTGCTGCTCCTTTGTCGTATTGTCAGTGACATTTAAGAGCCCTAGGTACATGCCTGGTTACCTTTTCATCCGTCTGAAATACCCTGTGATTGTGGAATTTCGCTTTATGTATAGTAACACTTCCTGTGCTGTTCGACAAACCTTTTTGGTTACTGCTGAGTGTAAGCAGCAATTTTAAACGCTCATGCGCAGGTAGTTTTAGTTTAAGTTTGCTATTTGCGTTTTTATTGAAATCGCTTAGAAATAACTTGTAGTTGGGTAGAGCCATCTGAGAGATTTCTACATTTGTGTGAGTGAAGTCTAGGTTTTTGAATTCGCCCTACCGGGCCTGAGTTTGAGAAATATGCTGCGAAGATTTAACTTTTTATATTTACTTTGTCCCATGCAATTAAAAGCATTAAATAAAACTATATTCTGCACTGGTGCACTTTAAGTGCTCCCAAAAGCCTCTTAAGCGTTGCAGAAGCTCTTTTGATGTTTAAACAAATTTAGATGCTGAATATGCAAAATCTACAGGTAGTCAACTAGTGCCAATACTATTCAGACCGCTGTCATGTTTTCCTAGCGTATCTACTGAATGCGACGTGACCTCTTCATTGTCCGGTATACAGGATTGATATACCCCGATACCGAGCACCCGTCTCTCAGCAGCCAACACAAACACTTTTGAGGCTAATGCCACCAGTATTTACTCTTACCACCTAGTTTACACCTCCAAAAGGGGAGAAAACTTAGCCAGAGTGCCTCAATTCACGTTCCAGCAGGAGTCGCCTCCGTGGTGAGCGTGAATGCGATCTCGCCATTCGCTCCCGAGTACAGGCATGACGACCATTGATCGCGGGCGTAATGCTATCCGCTGATGTGAACTGAAATGTGGGTTGCGCGTAATTGTTGCTTCCTCTCCTGGAGGTTTGATTCGCGCGTGTCTGTTTGCATGCCTAGCGGCTGGCCCTCTTTTCTCCTTCCGGCTGCGTTTGCGAGGCTAGTCGAGTGTACACACACACGCACTGTAGTTGTTTAGTTTCTGTCGCTGCGGTGATCACTCATTAATTCTTGTCATTTCGAGCTGCTGGAGTGGATCTAGGGTCACGTGAGAGGGAGGGGTCTGTGGGAATTTCAAGTCAGTTGGGGGTTGCTTCACACCACTCATGCAGCAAAACACGTCATTTGCTATCATAAACCGCCACTACATGTGCACCACTCTATGCTATGTATACTAATGTGACGACAATGATCTGTGGAAGTGAAATCGAAACGATAACTGAATAAATTTGAAATGCGTTGCTTCCCACGCCATGTTTTGCCTGCACAATATGGAGGACCCGTTGTCGAAATCGAAAATGGTGTATTCTTTTCTTTCGAGTCGAACTGAAATGGACATCCTATAGCAATCTTAAATCAAGAGGCAATCATCGGGCATTAAGCGAACACAAGTATATTATATCGTCGTTTTCGTCGAATAAAAATATGGCCTTTTTGGGTAGATGTAAAAATTCGGCGGGATTTTGTGGTTGGTAGTGTAGGTTACTGGAATTTCGGTTTCGCATTATGCTTGCAAACTGTTTGCATTCCACAACAGAATGTTTATAAACGTCTAATATACTAGTGTATTAGATGGGTGAAATCAGACCAGCCGATATCACCTAAAGCTGACTGTAATGTAAAGTGTCCTGCATTCATTAGGCTTGCGTTGGAAGTGGATGCGGTACAAAGTGGACGAATAGTTTTAGCACATCGTTTAAGTCTTGCTCTTTTATCTGTTCCTGACGCATTTAGATTCCACAGAAGACTTTCCCACACATACACATAATACAGTGGTTTTCATTTGATGAGCTTGCACTAGACGGTGCAATTTAGAATTTGCTTTAGGGCACAAAGTAAATCACCATAAGTTGTCAACTTGTGTGCCAAAAGGTTAGTAGTGTGATACATGTGTTTATGCTGCAGATGGGAGAGGAGGAGGCGTTCGCGGTGCTAGTACAACTGATGAATGAGTACCGGTTGCGTGAGCTTTACAAGCCCTGCATGACCGAGTTGGGCGTGTGTATGCACCAACTGGATGGGCTGATCGCGGAGTTCCTGCCCGAGCTGCACGCTCACTTCGCCACGCAGACTTTTGCTCCCAGCCACTACGCCTCCGCTTGGTTCCTCACCCTCTTTGCCACCGCCTTCCCCATCTCCATGACCACCCGAGTGATGGATCTCTTCATTGCTGAGGTAGGCCATCCCTTCTACTTAGATCTGGTTCCCTGGCTTTAAACATCCCATTTGGTGTGCACTGTGGTAGGGACTTAAATTCTTGAAAATCTCTTGCACAAAAACACCTAGGTCATTGAATTAGTTGCTTCCTTTACTGAGGCTGCTTCACTGTTTGCTATTTGTTAAATGTGTTTTCCTCATCTCAAATCTCTAGGGCTTCGGAGTCATACTGCTTTCCCGCAAATAGGTCATAAAAGTGTCGTTGCTTATTCGTCAATGTGACCAAACTACCGTTTCCTCCCTTTGAATTGAATGAGAATGCTTCAGATGCAAAATTGTTTGTTGTGGTGCCCTGGGACGCAAATTTGAGCTTAAGCACGGAACTATACTTTGGGGTTATAATTTTAATGTAGTCATGCAACCTTTAATCCCAATTACTTTATGCAAAAACCGCGTATGAGAATCAGGGAGTTATAATTGGGTTATTTTACGACATGTAATCCTACACTCGGGTATGCTTTGGAGGCTGAGACGTCAATAAGTAACGCAGCATCGATACGATCACTCACCCTCTCTTCATCCTGTTTGGCCATCTGCAGTTTGTGACATCAAATACCTAAACAAGTCTTCAGAAAATTTCTTACTTCCTTTATGTCATGTTCACGTTTATAATGCATTCAAATACTATAGAACGTCGCATTTGGATGTTGCCGTTTATTACATTTGGAGTTCTACTTGATATTCATAGCCATAGCTGCAATTTTATGGGCATACTTCTTGAAATTCTTTTGAGCTTATTTCCCAGTTTAGGCTGAATTCCAGTTTATGGTAGCCCATTTTTATGAAGTAATTGGTATTGGTGTTTAATGTTTCTTCCATTTCGGTTTCGCATTTGTTCCCCTTCCCTCCATCATATTTCCCACTACTTAGGCCACCGTGAGTGACTGACCTGTGGTATTTCGAACGCACCCAACTCCACTAATCCGGTGATTTATGTTTTCAATGCATAGTCAAGCGATGATTCACAACATCCTTTGAGTGCCTTGCTTTGTGTCTTGGGCCTCTGTAGTATCCAAGACTCATTGCCCCACCTACACTATGACTTGTTCTCTTATTCACTGCTGTGGTAACCATGGCCACCATAGCTTTTCACACACCTTACAGTCAGTTGTCTCTCCACTGTCTTACTCATGCTCCGCATGTGAATGTGTAAACTGTACAACATGTTTATGTGTAGCATTTCTCTGTGCCTCAGCTTATCAAACTACTGCATTTTCTTCCTTTCCTACACTACCAGCGAAAAGCAGATTGCCCAAATAACTTCTTTTGAACTATTACTAACGCTCTGTCCTAGTAAACAACGCTTGAACGCTCTCTTTTATACATTTAGAGCATGACTATTCCAGGGTTCATTAACCTCTCCATGTCTTCTTCACCTTAGCATTCTTTACAAAAGTTTTTTTTTGAAAGCAGTTGATAAAAGCAAACAAACAAAGGTTAGGGTTCAATGGTTTCCTAAAAATTATTCACTTTTACACATGTCATCCGGAGATCATGTTGCTTATAATTTTTAACGGTATGTTGTGTAGCACTTCTGAAGACGAGAGAAGCCATGATACTATTAGGGTAGAATGTGTATTGCCAACACACAGAAGGGCTGTGGGGCTACTGGCGTGGCTCGGAGGCCATGTCGCCTGGCGGAAGTACAAGCAGCTTAGCCCCACGTGCCCACGAAAACAAAGCAGTTACACAAACGACCAAAGTGTTACAACAGAAACTACCTCAGATTATTTGATCCATTTTGATAGGTGACCTCAAATTGCCAGCAGTTAATCTATCCTCTGGCGTCGTCCTTAATTCCTTTTTGTATCTGACTTTAAAGGCATGAAAAATTGACAAATGTTTGACTCATTAGTTGTTGGTCTAGGCGTTGCCTCAACCACCGCCTTGGGGCACTTTTATGATTCGTTATGAGTACGCACCTATCCTACACTGGTGATGATGGATTGAAACATGGTGGGGGCAAGAGTCCACACAACCTACGTGTGCGCTGCTAGCCACGTGTTGGTGTGTGCCTTTCGTCGATTCAAATGACCCTATTTAAGGCGTCAATTAAGCAGGATCACCTAATGACGATCCAGTTTTGCTACGGTATTTATGCCTTCTCGTTTCCTGGCAAACTACTAGTGGACAGTGTATTCATCCATGTACCTACAGGGGGGTAGTTGTTTCCGTGCCGCGTTAACATTTTCCCCTGCATGTACTGTGCAATTCGCGTCTTTGACTCTGTTTTTGACTACCACTGATCGAAATGATAATTTAGTACTGAATCGTTGGCAGTTCACAGAAATTTATCCTAATAGATTAGATCTGACTCACCCAGGAGAAACGCGTGCACCGGTACTTTGAGAGGTGAAAATGTAGCTTTTAGGGTCGTGGAGGTATGTTTTATTTATTACAATTTAATAATCATCAACGTTAGTGGTTACGTATAATGTTCACCAAGTTTACCGCACCATGCTCTTGCAGTGCCCTTTTATTATACGCACAAGTTGGTTCTCGCCTCCTCTCCTCCCTCCTACAGGCATCAAAGTGTAAATTGTGTTTGGCTTTCTAGAAGCATTATTCCCCTGTCATGCCCCGGAACTCCCTTTATTATAACACCGTTAAGTGCCCTCTTGAAAGCCACAGCGTGCTCATTTGAAAGGTAACATTTATCACATTTAGTAGTATTCCTATGGATTTTGGTGTAGAGGTTAAGGGAGAAATTTGCTCGACGATGCGCAGTTGAGGTGCTCTTCTTTTTTCTGTATGATCATATAAATGCGTGAAACCGCCTTCCTTATTCCTCGTACTTTGTGATACTGATTATGGCAACATTCATTTTGACCTCTCGCTTATCGTTGGCCTAGTGACCTGGTTTCTGTGTCCTTTATGTTGACTTAAAGGGGGTTTATGTATTCGTCCCTTGGTGTTTGAGTACTTAAGACGAATTTGGTACAGCCATTGGCTAACTTGAACTATTATTCATTCCTGTATTTGCCTTTCCTCATCGTGAGGGTGCCACGGTACTCTCTAAAGATACAGTACACTACACTTTTCTAGATTTTCATTTGAGAATTTAAAAAAGTTCCTGAGCGACTGCTGAATTGCGTTTTTTACCTTACCATGTTAAAATTAGTGGAAGAATGCTCTGAATGTTCCTAAATGGTGCACAAAGAACAGGATTGCGTGCAATTAGCGACACTCATGAAACTAAATCTTCGAAACAGCCTTACTAAATCGTCAATTTTCTTTAGACTTCGACAATGGCTATGTGGTTGTAATGAAGAGCTACCAACTCCTCTGAAAATGCATTATGAGTTCCGACGACAATAGTAAACGACTACAAATTATTTCTGTTTTTTATGTTTATATATACAATCCTGACTTTCTACAATCCTTACATAGAACTCATTTATTAAGGGCTTGTGATTTGGGCGAACAACTAGTAAATACTAATGGCGAAAAGGGCTTCTTATGTATTCCGTGGATGGAGGCTCAATTTATCATCACAAATCATTCATTGGGGTTATGGTGTCATGGTGAATTATTAACGCCAGCAGGAATGAATTGGATGACCGGCGAATTAATTAAGTCGTTTATTTTGATCTATTCATGGAAATTTGTATTTTAGGGCATGGATTTCATACTTCGTCTTTCATTGGCCATTCTCAAGCAGTTTGCCCCGCGCCTTCTCACCATGGATATGGAGACAATGATTTTTGTAAGCCGCCTTCTTTCCGTGAACATACTGTTTAATGTTGCCTTCATTTGTAGGCAGCAAAAGTGGTAGAATTTTGTGCTCACTACTGTGATCGTTCTCTAAACACCTCAATCCTTCCAGTATTTCACTGTCCTGGTTTCCTTTTCTAATGCGCTTCCCTTCTATCAGACTAAAGCTTACCTTGATTGAAGTAGAAGTGGAGTTTTAAAGAAATTGCGATTGCTCCAGGAAGTGTCATTTGGCTTGTTTTAAGAGCAGAAAGACTCGTGGTAGTGCGTAACTTTAAACTAATAGATTTGATAAGCTTTCTGTTGCCTCCTCCCCTCTTTAGTCTCTTCAACAAACCGAGTCAACGGAATGGGAGGATCATGGCCGGATACTGTTTGAGACCGCGCTAACTCTAAAATTAAATCCACGACGCCTGAAAAAGTACGTTTTGTCTAATTTCGCTGGCTTTAGTTCTTAACTTGTAACCATGAATAGTTCCCCCCCCCCCCCTGATTTTTGGTACTTTCGAGGAATTCAATTTTGAAACTGCCTTTTAATATTTCATTTTTATAAGTTCAGTAGACTTCATGCATTGTTTAGGCAGTTTCTAAAGTGAATGTGGGCCACCGGGCCTTTCATAGGTCAGATTTGGCAGTTTTGTTATCATAAAGGACTAGAAGGTTGATTGTCAGTATGAGTGCAAAATCAAATTGATCTATGTCGCTTCCAAAGACACAGAGTTCAGTTTTGCTTACCACAAGTCATTCTTCAATATATTTTGAGAAATGTATAAATTCTAGTGAAGTATATTAAATTCGTGTTATTGTATCCCCTATAATCAGCTTATTTCACTTGATGTATGGGTAAATTTGTCTCCTTGTGATGCCAAGTTGAGCTGTTGATTTCATTGATGCCTTATGATCGTAATTTGTAAATTGTGGTAGTTTTCACTGAACAGTTGAACATGTAGCACTGCTTCATTTTTACATTTAGGTTAAAACTCTAAACTTTGTTTAGGCTAGCCATTTTCAATTTAATTTGCCCGTAGATCCTTCCAAAATGTTGACGGTGCTTTGTCTTCGGTGTAAATTCAATTTGTTTCCAGTTGGAATTGGGTCGTTTTTTGTGTTTTTCAACCGCACACCACTTTCGTCGCGCTTATTGCAAAACGGCACAAAGGTGCCTTTTTTGCCTTCAGCTCAACTCTTGTGACTGAAAAGGCAACTCCGTTTCCAGTGTAAATCGGCTTTGATCTATGGAGGGTTCATTTCAGAATAAAAGGGTCTTCCTTTCACGTTAAAACGCAACCTACTGATAAACATGTTTCTGATTATATTGCGTTTCAACGTATTCGTGGTTTATTAACTGACTTAAACGCATCGAATTTAGTGAATAAATAAAGGCAATGATAATAAAATGAAATACCCTCTGTTGTTTTGCCAAGGCACAAACTGGTGACTCACACTTATTCTAACGATAACTGCAGCTGCGGTTGATTTACTTCCATGTGGAAATTGTACATAACCTTTTATTGCTTTGCAATAAGACTTCAAATTTTGATTTGCCCATGTAAAGGCCATTTGTCTCCTTTTCTTCTGGATGATAGTATCTTTAGTTGGATGGGAGGAGTTGCTATCTGACTGCAAATTGACTCCCACTGTCGGCGTAGTTGGGATCCTGTGGACTTTCATTGTCCACTGACCAGCCATTGTGGTAATGCTCTGTTACCTGGATGGGGACTTGGTTGTCATGCTATGGCATTTTACTGTTGGCATTTGAAAAGGGCATTGACAATACCATTAACTAGCCTTTCAAAGTCACTTAAGGTTCCACTCTTCTCGCTTCATCAGTTTCTAAAGCTGGGTTTTTGGAATGGCGATTTCGACCTGATCGACTGGAAGAACTGTGCCAAGGCAATTTCTGGCCAGCTCCCGCTAGGGAGATAAGTATTACCATGTTTCCCTTCACTGGACGTGATTCCAAGTTGTTCTTTGTCCGCGCAGCTGGTAAGGAGCGTTTAATCAGTTCACGTGAATTCACTTGCTTCATGGCAGTATTTTGCTTAAGGTGGAATGTTTCTGGTTCTGGTTAATTGATGAATTCTCATAGCACTCTCGCCTGCTTGCTATTCATACAGATAGCTTTTTTTATATAATGAGAAAAAACTTGACCTATGCTGGAGTGGTTATTTTTCCTTCTCGAAGTAAATATGCCCGTTTCCCAATAGTAGCCCTCTTTTCGTACGAACTATTTTGAGAATCTAGAGCTGTTCTGGGTGTATTTTACTGCCACTGGATACTTGGAACGTTTCTCCCCACCACAGTTTAAGCTTGCTCTTTTGGAGAAAGGCAAATGTTTTTTACCTTTGCTGCCAAGGCTCCTCCGCTCAACCACGTCGTTTTTATATCTGTCGCAATTTTCGTTTCAACTTTGAAGTGAAAATGCTCCAACACAGTCCTGTAAATGTTTCATGTAACATGACATATTTTGTATATGAACATCCTAGTGGTGTTGACGAGCACATTCAAGCATTCAGTGACATTAGTCTGAGGTTGTTGCGAATGTTGGGAAGTTACAAAAGTTATTTTAGGCTTAACTAATGACCTAGAACAGTGAATCACTCTAAATACACATTAAATTTTTCACATCTTTTTAGACTTCGGAATGAATACATCTTGGCAAGAAGTCAGGAGCAGGCAGAGCAAATAGAAGTCAGGGTATGAAGATGCTCTCTTGCTTTACTCTTCTTTCCTCCCGGCACTATTTTTCTTTCTCTCTCCCGCTTCTTAGGCTCTAGATTTCTGTTCGTGACCTATGTGCCACTTGCCTTCGCAATGCATCCACACTTTGATGAAACTAACAGCTACCCTTTCCCCACCCAAATGTCATTCATCCACACCTAATGGGATACCCGTCCGTAACACTAAAGCACAATTTAATATCATCTAGTTGGCAATTTTAAGCGGTACTTGTGAAAAAAATACACGGTATAACTTTACCTGGCCAAATTTAATTCATATGTTTTCTATCTGAGAATTGTTCCAATTTAATCGTTAACACTTTAACCTACAAATTCCTAATTTCGTTTCAACTTACCGAATCGCTTTCCCTTTAATCTACGTGGATTATTTCACCCTCATGTTTTAGCGGCTTCGAACAGAAAATGGCCTCCTGCTGCAACGGCTGGCCCGTTTAGAGGAGGTAAGTGAGTACAGACTGTAACTGTCAACAACAGAGATTATTTGTTTATGGTAGTGTTCAGGCTATGCTAAGCCTACTTTTGGATTTCTGTACTCAAAAAGCTCTTGAAAGTTGGGGGTTTTCATAGCCCAACCATTGTTAGATGTGGCCGAATGTACCTCTCACTAAAGTTCGTTGATTGTAAGGCTCCGCGTGCTTTTTTAAACATGTGAATTTGCTGTTTGCATTACTAAGAAATAATTTGAACTGAAAAGGGGGCTTAAAGAGTACCTTTAAGGAGTCGTTTATACCAAAAGTCTTTGCTTACATCCAAGAATGAGACTGGCTTTCATAATGTGGTTTTGGGTTGTTTGCCTGGTAAATAGCTACAATGGCAACTCGGGTAGCTTTCAAGTGTAACGTCTGAAGCGCTTTTGCCTTTCGTACCCCTTTGTTATAACTTAGAATAGAGTTAGCGCGCTAAAATTAATGCTTTAAAGGTAGCACCTGTAACGGATGGCTGATTATAGTTGGGAGAATTATGAGGGCCATTTTCTTCATAAATCATTTCCCCAGATTGAAGAATGGAAGGGTCCCTTCGATAATTCTTACGTTTGGACTGTTAGGACTGGGGTTACGTTGATGCGCGTCATCAGGAAGCAGTAGTGTATTAAGTTGCTCCAATGATATCTTTGCGGATGAAGTATATGTATTGTTAGCAATGTAGACACGAAAAGCGTGTAGTCGTTCAAATAACAATCTTCACCAATGACCATCCTGGTAAACCCGTCGGATTCAGTCTCGAGAACTAATATTCAGACCATGCTACTTTGGGTTATAACCTCACTTAGCGTGGAATTGTATCCCGATTTTACCAAATATTTGGGGCATGCAAGGCCAGCAATTTTGCCGGTTGCTCTTTATCACCCTCCTTCCCTCTGCATCAAGGACAACACCTATTTGGCAAAACAGCTGGTGGGTTGTAACGTGGAACGGGCCGAGTTATCGGAGGAGGTGTCGCGTTTGCGCGGCTGCATTGCGCGGTGGCAGGCGATGCAAGAAGAGGCGTCACTGCGCACCCCCACCACCTGTTCTCCACCTCAGGCTACGACTGCGGCGGTAATATTGGAGAATGATGATACCAAGGTCTCTGATTCCTCTTCTTCCACCTCCACCTCTCCCTCTGCCTTTTACCCCGGTTACGAGGTGGAGTCATTGCCGGCTACGCCGCTCCCAGCACCACCGCTGCCACAACAACCACATCGGCAGCAAGGGATGAAGATGTCAGCTATCTGCAATGGTGATCAGGTTGTCAATGTTTGATTTCGTTGTAGGTTTCCGCTCCCCTCCCCCTTTGTCTTCATCTCCCATCCCCTTCTCCCACTGCTATCGTGATGGTAGGGTGGTGCTCATGCATGTCTTTCAACAGTTACAATCCCCATGATTTGCGAGCCATAATTTGTCGCTGCCTGCCTTTTCTGCTCCTTTTTTGCTCCCTTCTTCCCCTCAACCATCTATTTTTGCATGTGCATAAAGCCTTCCCTGTCTGCTCTGCATGGGCTA
>NW_020170399.1:732810-736543 GCF_000524195.1 Echinococcus granulosus
GTGTTTCTGTGGTTCTTTGTCTTAAATGGAGGAACCTGCTTAGCGTATAGCAACAAAATCGGGACATTTGGTAGTCTTGAAAATCTTGCTTTTAAATTTGGTGACAACTGAAATGGATTATTGTTGTAAAACACCCAAAAGATGATTACTCCCAGAGTTCATCTAGTGTCGCATCGACTCTTTCTAGGAGCAGAAGCATGCAATTTAAAATGGCTTGTCAAATGTCAATTCAATGTATTCACATGTCCCAAGGTGGTGGTAAAATCAGAGGTTGAGATAGTGCCTTCTTGCCTGATTTTGTGGGAGCTGTTGCCATGCCTTCTGCATGCTGCTGATGCTGCAAGTGTTCAGTTGATGGCTACGCTTCTCACTTGGTTTGTGGTGTGGCTTTTTAAATCCAAATCTGTCCCCTATCATTCAAGTCCGAGTAGTTATTTGGGACTAGTTGAAATCATATTACTGCTACGTCACGGTACAGAGTGGTGAACACGTTCTGCAGCGTCTTCCACCAAGGAGGGCGTACGATTAATCATTTTTAGGATCCTGACTCAGGCGGGTTAGCTAAACGACAGGAGTACTATCAAATTTGTTTGCTGTTCGAAAGGATAAGGGAGAAAACACATTTTTGGTGCCTAAATTACGGAGGTGGCTTGTGTTGAAACCTGGAAACGATATCGCTTCCCAAAACAAGCCTTGAAGTCACACGGTGAACGGTCGATTATGCATGAAATGGGCGTCCCAGTCATTTTTGTGTTGTGACTTTTACTGTAAATGCTATAATCAGATATGTTTTACTATGCAAGTATTGGCGATTCATCCATCTAGTGATGGTGTGGTGTTGTTTGAAGCGTTCCATCGACTATTGTCAACGAATTAGCCGACAGTAAGTTGTCAAATTCTGACGACTACTACTGCCGGCAAAGCATACGAAATGCACCATGGGTGTCAAATATTCGGACGTCACAATGGTTCTCCACTGAAAAATGGCTAACTTGTCTCCTTCAGGTCAGGCAAATGTGTTTAATAATACTTTTCGCAATTCTCAATCAGCAAGAGACTAAAAATAGGGAGAATGATATGGGAAATAGGACTGTTGTGCTCATTCAGTGTTTCATCTTACCATTTCACGGGTTCTGTAGAGTAAAAATTTTCTTTGCAAAATTGATTCAAATCCAGTGGGTGGGAATGAAACCGAAAGTCTGGAAGAGAAAGGAGGGAAAGTGCGCGCTATCATTGAGAGTCGGCAAATTATCTCAGCACGAGGCCCATGGATGTTCTGGGGGTTACCTCACATGAAGAGTTCTAGTTTATTAAGCCTTGTATTGCCCAACTGCTTTCAAGTAGAGGAAAATATTTAAATAAATTTGCATACTTATTTAAATCTGGAAACATAATAGCATAAAAATGGGTTCCACGACTGCAACAAAATGGTCTGGTTGGTTCCACAGGCAATTACCGTTTTGGGTGAATTGCAGCGCTGACGACATTTTCGCTTAAACTCAGAAATCGTGCGTAAAAGGCTTTTCACGTTTTTAAAGGTGGCAATTTCTGGGAGATTTAGCATAATGCACTGGGAAGTAATTGAAATGACGTAGGTATAATAATTGCCGGTTTTTTTTTTTAAAAACTGCCATTCTATGAACAGGTAGTGATCCTCTCTTATGTAAGTGAGTAGGGCTATCAGTTAAAAGCTGGAAGTATGGAGAGTTTTCAACACACTTTGTTTTGATTTGTGAATTTTTTTCAGCACGAATTTACTTTACTTGTCACTTTTCAGAACGCAATGTGTTGGTAAATGCAGCAAGGAAGCTGTTATCCCCACCCCACACCTCTATTGATGCTAACGCATGTATAAGTCACGATCTTTAACGCGGATGAAGCTAAAGGTCAGCGTGTCTAGCAGATCATCTTTCGGGAGATGTAATCAGGTTTTCGTTTCGGAAACAAAATTCCAGCATTTTTCGCCCAGGGTTACGCAGAGTAAGCACACTACTTTGAGAAATGGCAGAGTCACTTCATCAACTCTTAACAGTAATAATAACGTGAAGGTGCTACTGAATCGGCCATATTAATACACCCAATTGCTGTCATCTTGGATAGACGGCAACCGCCTCACCACGCTGTTCAGAGCGGAGTGGTGGGACGGGCGCCTCGGAGACACCAACACCGACTACGTCGGGTGCAGAGTCGTGGGCCTCCGTCTCCTTTTCGCCCATCTCGGTGAGTCGGAGCTCGGATGACCGTCTCCTTGTGGAGACCATACACCAACTGGAAACCGACCTCGTCCACCTCCGCGTCCGTGAGTCGGACTGCCATTCGGCTCTGCGAGACGCCAAGGAGCGAATTCGCCTTCTCGAAGAGGTACCATTACCCTCAGACTCCTGTATAACTTTGAAAGTCCCCATTACAAATGCGTATTGATAAGAGATAAATACCATTTATTTAGTCTGCAAGCAAAGTTTAAAGTAATTTAAAGGAATGGTGAATGCTTCATGGAGTTATTTTTGGAATTACAGAAACTGGAGTCAGCGAGAAAGGAACCTGAAGAGCAGATTGAAGTGTTGCACAGCGAGTTGATGAAGGTAAAGTTGCGTGAGGCAGAAGGTCTCTTGAAGCAGAAAGAGCTACGGGACCGTATGGAAGAAATTCAGACCCTCTGGGAGAACCATCTGGCTCTCACAGGAGGTGGGAACAACGCTAGGGCCAAGGTGGACTCTGCCACTAACGGTGTCACGCATTCGAGCGGATTTCTGCGGGTCAGTGCAGGTCTGATTCAGTCGAAATTGCGAGGCAAATCCGCCGCAACTTCAGCTGCAGACAATGCGCAACACCTTTCTGATCGTCTGTTGGAGACGAGACTCTGCTCTCAGATCGCTGAGCTACAGCAAAGGGTTGGCATACTTTCTTTACGTGAATCCCTTATTTCGCGAAACTTATCAGCAAAAGCATGGGACGGTTCCAATTAAACTTATTTAAACTAGGAATTTTGATGTTGAACTTAAATGAATATTGATAGAAGAGCATTTTCTACGTGAAGTAGCAGAGCATTCCTTTGAGAACCTATTCAAGATCTGGAAGCCTTATCAATTGATTTGACTTTTAACTTCAGTCCTGAAAGTCTCAGTAGATTGAACCAGATGAATCGAGAGTTAATAGCAATTCTGAGCAAATAAAACGGTTTTAAAAGACGGGATTTTTTGTTAATGGTTAATACGATAAGGCTGTTGTAGAGGTCGTTATACTTTAATAAACATCAAAAGATTATCGGTGGAAAGGCTGTTGAATTGAGCTGACTCCGGATCGTACATGCCCCGTTTAATCCTTTTATCAAATAAGGTTCACGAGCTGACATCGCAGGCGGAGATAGCTGATCGACAGGCGATTCGAAGGGACGAAAAGATGAATAATTTGATAGAGAAAGTGGAAGGCAGTATCCTGCGCGAGGCCGCACTTCGTGCAGAGCTCAAAGAGGCAGAGTGTCGCTGTGCGGATCTTGAAACAAAGGTTGGTTCTATCGTTCTGTAAGCTGTCACACCTTGCCGTAATCCAGCCACGCCGTCTAAAATCAGACGGAGTGAAAGCTGTTAGATACGTTGTAGGGCTTTAAGGCAGTTATTAATACCGTACTTCATCAGTCAATCTAATTGCAATTCTTGATCTTTCGAGTGTCTATTGGTGCATGGTAATATGAACAATCTCCACCGAATTTACTTCTTAGAATTTTTCCACAATA
>NW_020170399.1:736643-745625 GCF_000524195.1 Echinococcus granulosus
TTGCTCGCAGGAAGGACAGTTCATATTCATAGTCAAATTCAAATATAGGATCGAAGAATATTTTACTTTTATTTCTCCCTGCCAACTGTAACAGCGCAAGTCAGATGCCATTCTCTGGCGCATCCGCGAAATCGAGCTTTCCTCCCGGATTGCCGAACTGCGTCAGCACTACTCCGAGTTGGACTGCCTGCATGACGTCGAGCACGCATCCAACACCCTCCAGGGTCATCCGACAGGCGGTCCCCTAAGTGCCTGCTCCTCGGTGGCCCCCACACCCGAGGTGCAACGATCCCGAGGCGAGGGAGATGGACAGTCGAAGGGGATAGCGAGGGGGCACGTCCCTTCAATGTGGAAGGACCTGCCGCCGGCCCTTATGACAGAGTCAATCGGACCCCTGGAGGACCTCTGCATCCTTCCCGACGACCCACTGATCACCAGCATCTATGTTCACGAGAGCAGCGCCAAGTAAGACACAATGCTGCAGCGCTGCACAAGCGCCAAGTCTTTCACACACGGTCACTGTGTGCTGCCAACATGAGATGCATCAAATTCCCCCTCCTACATGAATTTACTCTAATAACCTTGGTTCTCCCAATCCCCCTTTTTGTTCTCACCTTTTCGGTGTTCCATTTCATGCCAGACTTTCAACCTACGCTCATTCAACACTCTCGATTCTTGAACAATTCCACTCATCCTGTTTAACGAATGGAGGGAATCTTTTCAAAGTAACAGTCTTGATACTAATCCAAACCACAAGCAGATCCCGTGCATCATTGACTAATTAAAACAGACGACGTCACGAGACTACCCTGAACGACAGGCAACACTTAAAAACAGTGACACCACGAAATCGAGGATGCGTGCTAGGTCAGCCAGATCATTAACAGTGAGATGGACTCCGAATTTGCGTAAATTCACAGCCAGCATGGTATAACGGGTCCGGTGACACGTTACCGAGGATATGAGACAGTTGCAGCCGTGGGTACAAGCTCCGAAGTTTTTTTTTGAGGCCAACATTATTTTAAGTTCAAAATACGCCTTCTATCATGTACAGAAATAAACATCACAAAAGTGGATGTCTCGAGGAAATCACGTGGACCCAAACAAATCAGCTAGAAGAGCCGTAGGCACCTTGATTGGCTGCACGTGATGGACTGAAACCGAGCATCTTTTGGACGTTCTGAAACATAAAAGGCATTTAGAAACCTGTGCGAATAATCTCGACTTTAATTATCGGAAGGAGGTGGGTGAAAAATCGACCTGACGGATAGACATTGTGCAGATGATGTAGAGGAAGATGAAAGAGCAATCCGTGAAGTCATTTCCGTTCAGATTTCTGTGGGACATGCCATACAACCAGGAAATCGGTGTAAAAGGTAGTTTACAGACGACACGACCATCAAACCTGGAGGTTAGATTGCCCAAATTAAAAAAGCGTTCACAGAGAAATTTAGAAAGCTTGAACAGTAACTTACACACTACTGCAGACACTAAACAAGGAAGTGAAAATCACAGCGGTGGCGAACATTGACTTTATCTTGACTGCATTGAGGTCACGAGTGAAAACCTTGAGACGCTCCTCCTGCCTTCCTAAAGTGATTTACATCAATGTTTGGAATGATGCACACAACATACCCAATCGCTTCTTTGCGGCCTTGTCAATTTTATTTTCGGAAGTTGTGTCACGTTGTTTTTCCACTATTTAACAAACATTAAGTCGAAAGCTATAAACTCACACTTCTTCGAATGCTTATCTACTTCAGCTTGAAGCTTTTTGTATTTATCAGTTCGATACACAAGTAGCCATGTGATTCCTGAAATGTGTGAGAAGGATGAGAGTAATAGTGAACACTGCACATGAAACAACCGAACCACAGACACAGAAAGTTTGAGTACAACTAGACAGTTACTAAGTATGTACCTCAAAACCATTCTTAACTGGTAAATCAAATACATACCGAGTATTTCATCTGGCAAGGAAATATGCACGATGCAGATAAAGGTTAACTAATACTAAGTCAACACTAATTAAGAAAAGAGGAGCCCAGCAGCAGCAATACTAGAAGAACTATTAACGGAAATTGGGGAATCAAAGATTTACAACAAATTACAGGGCTAAACTAAAAGTGAGAGTAAAGGGACATCGGATGTCACTAAAATAACCGAAAAGATAAACCTGGGAAACGACTCCTGTAGGAACTAGATGATTGTATAAGAGCGCGCAAAGTACGTAAAGCAAGAAAGCCAACGTAGTGGACATACCCTCGCCAAGAAATGCCGTGAAAACTGATATACATATAATAACCAGCGTATCTGCCAGCATCGTTATCACACTATTTTACAAGTGGCGCCCACGGGAATCGACGTTACTCTTTACAAAACACTACAAAACTCGTTTTAAGCGCATCAGTGACAACTGAAATACAGGAGCCCAGGTCAAAAAACGAGTTTAATCGGACTGATGATGGTAGTGATGCCACTAGTTGATTTAGTGATTTTCACATATAGTTCGTTTTTCATTTACTATATAATGTATTTGCCGGGCAATTAATATATAATGCCAAATTTAGCACTTTTGCTTATACATTATGCACCAGGTGTTGCAAGACGATTATTTTTAGCTGACATTTCACAGTCCAGCTGTGTAATTTTCATCGAATAAAATATTGTTATACTTCCTTATACAATAGTTAACAATTCGTTGTTATATGCTGGCATGGCCCGACCTAATTTCAATGATCGCTTCCGCGCGCCCTTTGGCTTGTTTCTCCAGGTTTTTTCCGGGGTTTCTTGTTGCTCCAATGCATGTTTTGACGATCCCCGCTTTGTCAGACAATTATATGTACTTACTAATCGATGAAAAGACAAAGGTAGAATGTATGGTGGCTTTGGGTTTCTTGATAACTTAGTCGATCGCTGTCTTAGATGGTCGTGTATAATGAATCCTAGCTTTGGTAGCGTTAGAAGGACTTCCTTATTTGTCCGAGTCGTTTTTGTGTAGAGTAATAACAAAATATCTAGCTAGTAACGTGGCATTAGAACGCTCTGTTATTGCTGAAAACGGACGCAGAAAACCAGGTCTTCTTTCACTTTTAGCAATGTGCGGCGGTTGATCCGGTGGAGCCCCCTAAAATCCTAACTGAAGTGAAGAAACGAGGTTTGACATTGTCATGCGTCCTTACCACGCACCATCATTGGGATCACGCCGGAGGCAACTCGCAGCTCCTGAAATCCTTACCCACCCCCATACCTGTTTATGGTGGTGGTAGAAGCGTGGAGGCTGTTAGCAAGCAGGTTGCACACGGCGACCAAATTACCCTAGGTAGTGACATCACAGTGACATGCTTACATACGCCCTGCCACACCAAAGATCATATCTGCTATTACGCTACTGAAACCGAGCAACCTGATGGCTGCGTTTTCACAGGTGATACGCTCTTTCTTGGTGGTTGTGGCAGATTTTTTGAGGGCAATGCTCAACAGATGTAAGTCCAATCGGTTCACACAAGCCCTATTATTTCGTTCTTTCTGAATGCAATCTCGTAATTTCCAGGTATCACGCTCTCTTGGAGGTTCTCGGTGAGCTCCCAGGCTCGACCAAGGTTTATTGTGGTCACGAGTACACCATGAAGAACTTTGAGTTTGCCAAGTCGGTAGACGCCTGTAATGCAGCTCTCGTGGAGCGAATGGAGGCCTGTGCGAAGTTGCGTGCTGACCGACAACCGACAGTACCGGGTACGATAGCAGAGGAGCTTGCCACTAATCCCTTCATGCGAGTCGTCGACCCGGATCTTCAGAAGCGTGTCAAAGCGAAGGATGCCATTGACGCAATGGGCATTATTCGTCGCAGTAAAGATGCCTTCTAGATGAATGAGTCACCTCTCTCATAATTACTGTTTTACGCCTTCATACATCCTTATTTTCAATGATTGCATAGATGTTTTAGCAAGCAATTATGATGTTAAGATGTATGTGTCTATTAATTTTGCCATCCGATTTTTTGGAGATCTTCCCGTTCACGTAATGATGCCTCTTAGCATCTGCTTTCGTATTGAAGGTGTCTTGTTATATTATTGTGCATGGTGTTGCTGATTGCCGAGGAGTCTGTATTGTGCAAGTTTTTAATCACAAGCTCAAGGTAATAGCGGACCATCGAAAAGGAATTAATAGTCCTGAACGGTGGCATTAACTGTCCGATACAGTGCGTAATGAATCATCGCTGTCTAGACGCTATATTCGATGGGGCTGTGTCGGTTGTGGCGCATACTCTGTCGATCCGAGTCGCTAGATAGCAAACGGCCTGTTGGGGGTACTGTTGAAGCGCTCTTGTTCCTTGTGTGTGAGCCCCCGGAGGAATATAGTTGCTGCAAAGGAAATTGTGAAGTTGCGTCTACCTTTATGCGTGTTCATTAAACGCTCCTTAGAGGGAAGTTTTTTAAAAATTAGGAGGATTCTCTTCCGTGTAGGTCGTACGCCCTACTGTTATTTCGTTCAAAGGTTGAGCTGATTGGTGCAAACGTAGTAATAAAAGATTGACTTATGCTGCAGGGTCCGGTTTGATTGTCATTTATTGCACGGGGTGTGATATCTGAATGCTTACATTTTGTGGATATATAATGGATACAGGCTGCCGGGAATTCCTGTTAGGATGGAGTCTTCCATACACTAGGAGGGCTGCTATCATCATTGCTAATAAAGCTGCGAGGGCACAGCCAATTAGTACGGATGGAGATATTGCTAGAGAAGGTCTAAAGAGAGATGTGTGACATTCATTTACCTTATTATTTGTATTCCTTGCCTGAAAAAAGAGAAATATGGTCACTTGATGCAGTGCTCAAAGAATAAGTAAAATACACAGACAAAATCTAGGCGCCAAGTCACGTGAGAGACTTTGCCTATAAAAAAACCAACTTAAAATCCCAATCAAACGACTAAATAACGGTATTGATATGCCTACTGCTCTTGCTTTCCCATTGTGAATCAAATATTGACAAAATGAGATGGTTTTGGGCACCAGATTTATCCATTCAAGTAGAGGCAGTTGTACAATGTGGTAATGACGATATGAGTTACAAGAGCAAGGATACCTGAATTCCGATTCGCTGCAACAATACTGACTTCCAGAAATGCCACAGCAAAAGTTCTTCGTAACGTTATTCAGAAGCAATGCGGGTGAGTCTGGACAGACCATGTACCGATGCTGTTCTCGGAGTGTGCTGCACAGAGTATGCGAGACTAGACAATTGTTCACAGTCCTAATAAAGCAGTCTTACGTAGATCTTCTGGCTTCATTATGACTGTTTGAAATGCGTTTGAGATTCTTATCTGAGATAAGTCTTTAACGTCCTTAAAGGTCTGAAATTTCATAAACTTGGCTCTAATGTGTTAAAAACTTGCATTATATGTCAACTTACAAGCCCCCTTTGCTTTCAAGGACAAAGTTGGGTAAATCACCATTGTACACTTGGCTACGTAAGGGTTGAATAGAAATAAAAATGATCCCCGTAATTATAATGATTTCTGCTTTGAAGCTAAACATGTATTTATAAATGCAACAATAAATAAAGTGGTGTAATTTGGCTCATATAAACAAATGTACAGGTAACCCAAGATAATGCATTGAGTTTGTGTAACACAAAACTAGTGCGTTAATAACGGCTAAGGAAGATAAACAATGTAAGGTGCAAGACTTTTACCGAGTATTAACTGATATATTTAGTCAAATCACCTACATTTTTACCTTAAGTGAAGAAAAATAAAATTCTTGAAAATATTACTGCATAAAACAACCATACCTAGATCTTGCTTTGAATAAAGATAGACTGAGTAAGGACCATTTACGTCATTTAGACTTGCAAATTATTAGTAGGCCATAGCACAGTGGAAGAATTTATGCGTTCAACACATGAAAGGGCTGGGGTGATATAGGCATGAGCCTGTGAATATAGGGCAAAAACTGATGCAGCACCCACCGACGCAAAAGGATCTGAGTGGATACATCTATATCTCAGGTAATTTAGCCCCAGATTCTTCCCCGAGTAGCAAGAAATCCCAGTGGCATGTGGGAAAACACATTACCGAAGCACAGGCGACTGAGGCTACTGGCATGGCCCAGAGGCCAGAGGTCCTAGCAGCGGCACATGCTGTAACTCCCAAATCAGCTAAACTCTTTACTATGGCCAAGTTAAACAATGTACCGCAAGTTTGGATGTGCTCTAATAAGGTTCTTTCTCATCAAATTAATAACCACGCTTAGATAATGTACGATCATCTCCAATAAGTTCGATTAAAAGTATAGTAAGTATTTACTTTACTTTCTCCAGTTACTCAAATCATTTCGATGGTAGGTGAAATTCCCCAAACAACTAGGCTTGTGCTGAGTCCTCTCTATTTAATGTGATAGTGTTCCTCTAAACTGTTTCGTTTTCTCTACTTAAAATCGCTTTGGCGCAACGTTGTAGAAAATAACGAATCACTTGGCTCCTCGAATAGTGCCGGGCCCGAATGTTCACAAAAGTAATGTATTGGATGTAACGGGAGCCCTCACCATCCTCCTTGAGACCAGAGGCGGTCTAAAACTGAGGGTTCAGTTAAGTGAAATTCTTATTGATACAGATCCAAAAGTTAGCTCTACATAAGTCCCGAATTCATCTGATCACATGTACCCCATTCACAACTGTTACAAATCACTATAGGCTTAGCATCTTCCGTGCTCTGCAGGAATGTTATTAAAAACTGTAATAACCCTAACCGTGAATTATTTGAAAGAGATTACTGCAGGGCCCCCTACGGTACCTGTCTAAAAATGTTAACTAAGTGAACAGGCGAGACCTTTCCAACTTCTCCACTAGCCGGATAGAACCCCGCTAGATATATGGCTGGGCAGCACTGAAGTGAAAACGAAGCGGTAAGGAGGAGCTGACGCCGCACCACATTCTGCGAAGCTCTTTTAAACACAGTCCTTTACTATATGACTCTTCGTTTAGACCCGTATTCTTACGACTAGCGGTGGACATAAGTGATGACTTGCACATTTGCCTTCTCTCAATGTAGTTATCAAGCACGGCAAAAGTCTAGATCCACTGGAATTGTGAAGAGGGATCAGTGACGTTGCATTCGGATGCCTTCTCAACTATATGCAAATTCGATGACTGGTGTGGTTAGTTTTTTCTTAGTGCTCTGACTACATTATGGTGGCCAAAGCGGGAGATTAACTAAGGGGAGCGCTGAAAATGAAGCTCAAAAGGAGAAGGCGTTTATGTAATATCTTGATTGCTTGTTTAATTCATCGTTTTGGTTGGACCTGTAATGAAGCGCACGACCATTGTAATTCTGGTCAGTCCCACGACTTCCTAGCCATGCCAGTAGACCCTTAGCCAGTTCGCACGTCAGCAATGCATATTCTACCCCAGCAAAATGTCTGGCGCCAAAAATACATCCGGAGACGCACGAATGTCAGTTGAACATGTCATCACAAAGCCCCTTACCACTTTTGCTATTGGGAATTATTCTTATCTTTAATTCTGTTGGAAAAACGTGGTTACGGAATTTTATCGCTTTCCTTTGCTAAGAGCTTTTAAATGTTATAGATGTACATTACACATAGTCCTTCGCAAAGTTGAGCGGTGGATTGTCTACTGTTTAAGCGTCTGCTAGGTCAAATAAAAGTCGCTTTTCTCGGAGCTTTGGAGGTGAATACGTTGCCACAACTCAGGCCTCGTTTGAGTGCTCGAAAGGAGTATAATAAACACGTATGAACCAAAAGTGCCTAGTCCCAAAACAAAAGCCATGAAATGAAGAAGGTTCTGCAGATTTTCCTTTGAAAGTAGGGGTTTTAAGGCCAAAGTATGTGTCGCTGAAGTCAAAAAGCGAATCCGGCAGTTTACGTCCGAGACACCTTCGAACTTCCTAAACCGAGTATTCGTGTTAAAGCCCGAAGGCGTAAAAGTTTCAGCAGGGTTATGCCAACTCCCCGCTATTGCACCTTCCACTTCTGTATTCCCTGTTTTTCCCTCCGTCGACTTTCCAGCAGGAGTTGCCTAGTGCGACAACGGATTTTGAGGAATCCTTGTGGGATATCATCCGCCCAGGGCCCCGGACAAAGTATGTTACAAGGAAAGTCATTATAGAAATTAACTTGATCAAAACTGATGAAGGAATTGATTAAGGGGATGTTGAAAGGATATAATGTAACTCAGCCCTTAATCTGTATGAAACTTATCGGCATTGTAAACCCGTAAGATTGCCACGCCTTTAAATAGCTTCGCACATACCGTTTGCTTTGGAATATTCAAGATAATACCGTTAAAAGCCTACATTTAAAAATTGGAATGGCTTAAATATGACAAGCGAGGTGGACTGAAAGTCTGCAATTCCCTTTATTTCCAGCTCAGTGGCTGCCTTGCCTAGGTGTGTCCTGACTGGTTATGCGCGCAAGAAACATGGCCAATTTATGCCATCCACCGCTCAAAAGCGAAGAGAGATGAAGATTGACGGTTATGCGGTTACTTTCTTACTACAACAAGCGGGTATAAAGTGTATTCTGTATTATAATGTTGCAACCTACTCATGTCTTCCTTAGTAGTACAGTTAGTTACGCGAACCTTTTACCTTTCGTGGTTCTGGTTTCCTTCACGGTAGGCAGGAGTTCTGTGCACTCCTGAGAACCACTAATTTAGAAACTGGACAAAGAAATCTATCCACTGGGTCAAACTCACCCCAAAACTTTGGATTTTATGCTTTAAACAGATGTGATGATTGAATAGAAATAGTTGGTATAAAATAAACGGCCGATCTCTTGAGCACGTGCAAGCGCCTCAGTCGGATTAATCAAGAATCGTCGGGAGCGAATACCACCACCCTATGGTATATGCATGGAGTTTGGACGACTTTCCGACGGAAGTTGCGTCCACCATCGATAAGATGGCGGTTTGACCTCAAATTGTGCATCCGAAACGCCGTTCGCTCCTAGTTCTTCCCAAA
>NW_020170399.1:745725-749278 GCF_000524195.1 Echinococcus granulosus
TCAATTATTTTCCTAAGGTCAACAGCAAGGTAAATAAAACTGGTCATAATAACAATTAAAGGACTTGGAAATACGTAAGTACACTTAATTTGACCACAAAGATATAAAAGTGAGTACAAAAATAAGATTTTCTGCAGAATTGCGGATTATCGATTCATTCGTTCTCTAAAAAGCTTGCTTCAATAATATCCACCAAGCCTGACGACGTTTCCGCCACGCTGGTCTCTTGGAGCTCCCTTGACCCTCCATCTGTGTTTTCACAGCAGGAATCCCCAACCACGACATCACCTTTCTTCCATTCATCTTCCTCAATCGGAGACACCGCCTCGTCACCTAAGAAGATTCCCGACACAGCAAGGCTCTATAAAGGAAAAACGTGAAAAGCCCAGATGGCCAGCTGCAGTGCATAAGTTGACACAATCTTAACGACAGGTGGTAATACCTTTCTGAGCGACAGTAATTGCATAGATTTGTCGATTGCAGCATCACCAACTACTTCGGTCGGGTCGAATTTGATAACGTCGGTCGATGCAGAAGTGGTGAGAACAACAGGACTACTTGAAGATTCTGGTGATTTTAACCGTGCTGGAATTAGCGGAGGTTGCACAACCTCCTCCGGATTGGCGGAAGTCTGTTTGAAACCAATTTTTGGGTTAACTTTCGGTGGAATTACACATCCATCCTTGAAAACATTGTTCGTAATAGAGAAGTCAGCCTTGCCGCAACCCGGCGCGTTGAACATGGCTCTTTGAGTATCCTTCTTTGATGGTATAAAAATCTCACCTGCTGGTTGATTATACGCAGGTTTTGAGGGTGCATATACCTGTTGCTGGATCTTTTTTGATGCCTCAAAGTCTCTCGCAGCCTCCATCTTGAGAGCAGCCTCGCCCACCTTTAGTCGATTCTGGGCAAAAAGCCTCTCGGCTACAGTTTCTTCTGCATCATTTTTATCCTCCTGCCGACTAAAAAGAATGTCATGATCGGAGATATCGAAAACCAAATCCATCATGGACTTCAAGAAAGCTAGATGAGACTCCAACTCGGGGTAGGTTCTTCGCTCTATAGTGCTGTGCAGTTCAGCTAGTTGCCGTTGCGTAGCGGAGAAGTGCGCGTTTTCATCAAGACTAAACAGTTCGACCAACTCCTGCCGAGTAAAGTAGCGATAGGGATCAGTGACATCGGCATCCACCGGACGATCGGCGGCTGCTCGGCCTATGGTTTGACGTATGACAGAATCTTTGAAGACTTGGCGACGGTAAATCTTCTCTTCAACCGTAGCACAGGTGATGAGTCGATAGACGACCACATTGGAGTGCTGCCCGATTCGATAGACGCGATCTACGGCCTGGGCATCCACTGAGGGATTCCAAGAAGGATCAAGAATCACCACGCGATCCGCTGACGTGATGGTCAAACCCACACCGCCTACCTAGGAGTTATGAAGTATATAAAAAACTTAACAATCCGGTTCAATTCTGGACGTGTGGAACAGTCTTTCAGTCAAATAATCCATCAAATTTTATCCTGACTGGAGAGCCAGATGCTGATCAAAAACAATTTTTAGAAAGACTTAAGAGTGGTTAAAATAAGATGGTCACTTCAAGAGTCAATAAAACTCAGTCTAAATCTCTAGATATGACTCAAATAGTAATGAAATAAATAATTTCCAACCACAGTAATTACATGGCACCTTGGTAAAGAACACAAGCAAGTGTATTTCAAATTTACTCCCAAGCTTCTATTCCAAGGGCGGGTGCTTTTCGAATACTCACCACATGCTTTTACTACATTTACTCAAAGAATGTTCATAGGTGTCACAACTCACCGCATAATGGAAGATTCACTTGAAAGAACATAAACACTACGTGATTTAAGAAAATATCCAAATCATAGAAATCTTGATAATCAAAGCAGACAGACTTTTGTGGGCAAAAAGATGTAAAAGAAACCACCGAAGACTTAGATTTCAACCTAAGTTCCAGGCCTGAACTTCATGTAAACGTTTACCGAACCATTATTGCAGTTTTGATATCTTTAAAAAAAATATTAGAAGGGAGGCATTGTTACCTGTGTAGTCAGCAGCATTGCCGTATAACTCAGATCATCAGCGAATTCCTTGAGTACGGCCACCCTCTCATCCGGTTTCAATTGCCCGTCCAAGCGAAGAATCCGGTGCAGTGGCAGTTCAGAGGAGCGACCGGGCTGCCCATTGAGACCCAAGATAGCTGCCTCCATCATGTTCAGTAGTCGTAGGGACTGTGAGAATATGAGAGTTCGGTGTGCTGGTTCACCAGTTCGCAAAGCCTCTTCCTGAAAGTGCTCCAGCAGCCTCACTACGAAAGCCATCTTTCCTGATTCCTGCAAAAGGACTTTGTGCGAGGGCGCCAGAATTTCACTCCCAGGAAGAGCTTTTGAGACATCCAGCCCTAAATTAGCACATTGGTGGGCGGAGAGGAGACGCGGATGGTCACAGAGTTTCTTTAGAATCGTCAGTTCTACCAACGGAGAGCGCCGTGTATTCCCACCAAAAAGAAATTCCTTCACGTGATCCAGCTTGAGGAAACTGCGGTAAATGTGCTCTTGCAGGCTGCTCAGATACACCCACACCACGATCTCGTTCTTGCATGGCATTGCACTCCTCGTGAACACTGTCAGCGTGTCTTTCTTTGTGCGCCGCAGGAGGAATGGCCCAATTATCTTGTTCAAAGACTCCGCCATCAAGTTTCCATGAAGCCGTTCAGCTGCGGAAGCATCACGCTCCCTGGAGCGGAGGATGGGCTTCTCGTATTGCAAAAGGAAAGTCTTCTGACTACCTAGTAGACAGCCCGCATGGGTAAAATCGAAGAGAGACCAGAGTTCGCGCAGATTGTTCTGTACAGCAGTGCCAGTGAGAAGGAGACGGTGGTGGCAGTTAAGGGTACGCACGGCCTTGGCGACCTGCGTGGATGGATTTTTGATGCGATGTGCCTCGTCAAGAATGATGTAGTCGTAAGTGAAAGCCCGTGCGTAGAACTGGGGATCGCTAGAGGAGAGCCAGGTGGATGGTTCAGTCTGATGGTAGTGCTGGTCGGCGGCGATAACCTGGATGCCACTGACGAGCATGTTGTAAGTGGTGAGTAGGATTCCGCCACGACTTTGGAAGGAAAGGAGGGCATGACGACGCGCGTTCTTGGCCATCTCGTAGTAGATGACAAGACGAATCGAGGGAGACCACTTAGCAAACTCCGACTGCCAGGTCCGAAGGACGGAGACAGGAGCAAGAATCATTGCAGTGCGCGGCTTCTTAGTCGCTTCGTCGGAGAGGAGGTAGCCTGTCAGAAAGGCAATTGTCTACGCATGGAAAAAAAGATGTCGACATTTAGCCGTTAGGTTGGAGGTGAAGTTGGATAAGTTTCACCGAAAAATGCCAGATAATAGAAGCCGAGAAGGCACTTAAAGTGGTAATTTCAAGTCTCCCAATGCTCCAATACTGTTCTGGATTATGCTCACTTTACAGTTAACTTCGTCAGTAATCCAATATGATTTTGGGTTTTTCATGTTTCCAAACAATGAA
>NW_020170399.1:749378-765463 GCF_000524195.1 Echinococcus granulosus
ACTGATGTTTGTAATAATAGATGACATAACAATGCTTCATACACCATATAAACAGATGGCGAAAAGCTATACCATAACATATAGGACCGAAAGCTTTAAGATCCAGTAAATATAAGACCAACCTGAAGTGTTTTGCCAAGGCCCATATCGTCGGCGAGAATACCGCCGGGTGCGGTTTTGTGAAGATCCCACAGCCAAGAGACACCGTCACGTTGGTAGGGGTAGAGCTGTTCGTATAGACCACGAGGCAAGAAAAGCCCTCAGCTAGCTCAACCACGTTTCTTTCACCAGGCGCTTTTGTAACTTTAAGGGAAAGATTGGCTACGCCACGGTTTAAAGGGGCAATATCATCGGCACCCTTATCATCACCGTCTTCCTCATCACAAGTGTCATTCTAAAAGCGAGTTAAGAGACGATAATCAGTAAAAAAACAACTCGAAAGTAGCCGATCAATGCATGATGGATGCTGCATAGCTCAAAGACTCCAAATTGAATCCAAAATACACCAATCCAGGAATGCACAAAGTTGAAAAGACAACAACACCATGCAAAGTTATGCATTTTAAAAAATGTTCGCAGAGAGAATATGGAATGTACCTACTAGAGAGAACATGAAATGATGAATTTCGAGCATACCTTCTCCTCTTCTTCTTCGGCTATAAGATCCTGCAGACGTTCTATCCTCCGCTTGAGTTTATCACTCGGACAAAGGTCGTTCGCCTGAAGAAGGAGATCGAGAGTGCCGCGGTAGTCCTTGCATTGAAAGAGCGCTCGGGCCTTCTTCTCCAAGTTGGCGGAGGCCTTCCGCGCAGCCTCCGCCTCGACCTCGTTCTTCATAGCAAGAGCCTCCTTGAGGCGTGTGATTTTGCGCGCAGTCTTGGGGTTGGGATCAAGGCTGTAGGCCTCCTCCAGGAGCACCAAAGATTCTGCAATCTTCTCCTCCTCATAGAGGAGACGAGCTCGATTCAGAAGCTCGTTCGCCGTATTGACAATCTGAAGGGATTTGTGGTGAGTTATGTACCTATGAGGAGCTCAAGGTAAGTGGCACGGAAAGATCTACGCTATGACATGGGATACGAAAAAAATTAACTCTAATTCAGTTAGGGTTATGCATTTTCTCCGCTCGTACGCTGATTCTTTCCATTACTATACTCCAAAAACCATTTGATATACCGCTGCCATAATTATATCTGCGGAAGGGGTTGCACCGTCCACTGCCGAAAGTGTAATGCAGCAGAACTTGAAAGCTATCATGCAATAATTGATACATACATAAAAGGAAAAAAAATTATTCACTTTCAAAGCTCATCCCATTTCAAGCACCGTCCTACAATCTGAAGGGGTCCAGCATTTAAGTACATACTTAATAGTCACTTAAATACCCAATATACAAAATAGTTCCAAGGCAAGGACGAGGGGGAATCAGCAATGAATGCAATATAAAAAATAATGCTTAAACCTTTATCAACCACTTGTTTCTTCTTATACAGTCCTCTCAGCTTCGTTATTCATTAAAAAAAATAGTTCTCGAGTTCTAACGTAGAGTTTGAGCGAATTAATATGTGGAGTAGGAGAGCAACGCACACTTATTTGCTGAGAGGACGGCAGCGTCTCCTTTGACTCCGTCGACTTTCTGGGAGGTGATGTTGGAGTGGTGGCCTGTGAAGCGAAAGTGAAAAGTAAGACATTAAAGGGACTAAACTAGAAGCAAAATTTATGGGGCTATTACACTGATATTGTGTTAGTTTTTGAAAGATCAAGCAGATTTTCGTTGTACCTTGCCACATTGTTGAAGCAATACAGTACATTAACAAAGAAAATTAGAATGGAGAGAAAATAGTAAATATCTGAACACATTCCTGTTAATGAATCAGTCAACTGTCAAATATGACCCAACTTAGCAAGCTTGACCAAGAAACAGTCAAACGCGGTAAAATTGTGCATCATCGCCCGAAAAAAATACATTGTAAGATTACTTACGAAGCATTACCGAAATGAGAAGCAATATTATTTGGAATTGAGATGAAAACGCAAAATGATTCCATTAGTTTGCTCAAACTGGCAGGAAAAATGAACCCATAAATGGGACATTGTACCGATAGAAGACCATGAAATTCTTTTAATATATCATCTCAAAAGCGTTATGAGCAACAATTATCAGACACGGTTTCAGCCTGAATGCAAGCTGTTTATCAAACGGATTTTAGAAAATTATTAGAACACAATATAGTTTGATGTAACAATGGAGCAGTCATTATGAAAAAGAGACTCAATGTAGACTCAAAAAAGCACCAAACATAAATATGATGTCATTCACTTGGTCGGCTATTTCTTTGTCCACCAGTTTGCCTTTTTGTATCTCAGGTGACTTCTTCGCGCTTACATTCTGTAAAGGAGAAAAAAAGGCATTCAGATAGCGCTATAGAATTGGACATCAGAGTTTAAGTGAATGAACTCAGTAAGTGCTAGTGGTACGCACATCCGAACGGTGAAATGCCGACAACGAAAAGCTTGACTTTGACGCTGAGGCGCCATTCTGCAATCCAAAAAAGGAATGTAAGAATCTTAGGGACTCGAGGTAGAATCAGCATTCAGGGTCCTACTTAACTGAGGATTGCAGTGTGCTAAAAATTCCACTAAACGTCAAACATGAGCTTAGACATAAAAATTGCATAAAATTCACCTCAAACAAATTCAAAATAACCTACAGTATTGGTCTACTGGAAGTGCGACATTACGCATGGTAGATGATGTCGTTGTATGAATTTGCTCAAGAGCTAAGACGAATGAATTTAAGTGGCATAAGCACATACACTCCTTAGTTTAGATGACGACAACGGTGAATTTGATTTCGCTGATTTTCTGGGGGCCGAGCTCGAGATGGTGTCCTGCAGAAATTAAAAACCAAGGGCATGAATAGACTAATCTAGAGTCACGGCTGGACAGAAAATGGAAAACTTGGCTGAAATAAAAATGGTCAAGTTCTCCATCTGACTTAGATATCAGAATGTAACTTAGAGTTGACAATGAGCCCTACGTGTTAGGACCATCAAAGCGCAGAATATTGTCGCTCAATAATTTGTCAGGATTAAAATTCATTGTAGATAGAGGGAATGTTTTGATAAATAAACGCAGAGACCAAATGAGGAAATAGTGTAAAAACCTACTAAAACCTAAATTCGGTAAACATAAAAACAGAAGTTGTGAATTCTATTCCGAAAAAAACGCTACAAAACGCTAGATTTATCTGATCTGGCAACAAATTAAATTAAGAAATCCCTATAAAGATAAATTGTACAAAAGCGCCAAACACAGCGGAATTCATGAAGTTGTAAATTTCAGGGAAGAAGATAACACGAATGATTAGAAAAAATATGGAAATGAAAGTGAAGAGTAAAGGATTTTTACATAAGAGATATAAATAAGCACAGAACACAGGATAACCTACATTTGCGGTCGCCTCTTTTACATCACTCGATGCAGTCGCTCGCACACCAGTCGACATTGAAGTGCTGGCAGCCTAGAAAAGAAAAGATGCAGTAATTGGGACGATGGTTGAACTAATGAGTTAGTCGAAGGGGTTTAATAAAGACGCACACTTTGTCGTTGAGATGGTGATAAAGACGTTGCCGATTTCGTAGACTTTCCAGATGTATTTGGGGAAGCGTGCTTTGAAAATAGAAAGTTGTGCTAAAATTCTGCTAAGTGCGGCATAAATAAAAATCCAGAATGTTTGTTTTGCTGAAAGAGGATTCCATGCCCTAGTCTCGAGATCTCTTCAATTTAAAATAGAGGACAGAAGTCGAATGTTACTTAAATGAACTCAAATGGTCCCCACAAGACTTATTTACAGGTCCACAAGAATACCCCACATGAAAAAGACTAATCATCTGTGTTTGACGATTCGCTGGATGCAGGTGATAAGAAAAATAAATTACGGCTTGCAACAACTGTCACGGTCCGGCCAACACGCTATTGATAGCTCAAAAGTAATGTGTTAGTTTTGAGACTACCTGTTGGTCAACAGTCTCGTGTTTGTCTTCGTAAATTGAAAGATTGGCAGTTTTAGTAATGAGAAGATCAATGTCGGAGATGTTAGAGGCAGGACTGGAGGAAGATAGAAGGCTCTGTACACGATTGGGTTTTCGCTGTAACCGGTCAGCGGGGGATAGTTTAGAGGCCCGTTGGAGCCTTCTCAGAGAGGTTCCAACATCGCTACTTTCACAAAAACCACTTGCATCCTGCTCCAATTTTTTAACAGTATTCGAGGGCGATTTATTCGCCTTTGAATGTGACGTGTTCAGTGACATCGAAAAACTAGAGAACACAAGCAATTAGCAATACCGGTGGAAATTGTGAATATACTTCTACTGACAAATCTGAGAGCATCAATAAGCACTGTTATTTGTGTTTGCTACGCTCATAGATCAAATTCTTATTGTAAACTGCTAAATTAATGGGACGGTACAAACAATAAACAGCACAGCGATTATACATTCATACAGAAATGGAGGATAAGATGGATCTCAAGAACATAAGTGTGGGAGTAAAATTGGTGCACTCGAAGTAGACATCGAAGCCAATATACCATGTGAAGCAAAGACAATTAAATCACAACTGTGCTCCAATAAACTAGACTCAAACTTATCTTAAGGAAAACGGAAACGCAAGTACTATAAGTCAATTGAAAGTCCTATCAACTTATGCGGAAATCTGCAAAGGAACTACCTTAAACAGAATGCCGAGACCCTACCGACTTGTTATTTTCGCAATACATGGAGAGACTAGAAACTTCCAATAATTTACCTGTGCGCAAGCGCCAACCCCGTTAAGCATTAAAGGCTAAGTTGTCCTAAGGTGTTGGGATTTGACTGGCTAAACTATTACGCGCCTGAGCAAAACCTGGGGTGATCAAAGATAAAATATTGCAAATACCGAATTACCTGTAGAATGTGCAATCTTCAAGTCATTTGTTTGTCAGCCTCTTACGTGATTGTAAAAGGGTATTATTTACCCAAGAACTTTTGTATGATGCTTGTGGAGAATGTTCAACCGGCTGAATTGAAGTTTATAATGAGCCACTTAGTTTGACCCATCTGCTCACGTCCGAGGCGAGGTTATCCGAGTTGGGCTTTTTGTCTAATTTGAACCCGTAAGTATGAGTTTATTCACAATATGACTGCGAGGTGTTTAGTGCAGAAATTTTGCGTTCAAACTGAGGCATACCCTAATTTTATGTTGCACTGATTTGGTCTCATTTTAGTAATTCTACTTCATCTTATGGTAACTCAATAATGCGATTGGTTCCCTGACCGTGTTTGTCCTGGACGTAAAAGTGGTCCCTTATTTTATCTTGGTTAATCATTGTGCGAAACAATCGTTTGCATTCGTGGGTGTTTAATTTCATGTCTTAAAATTATAATAAAGTACCATAAGGTCATTTGCACCTGTTGTTCTTGCTATCTTGGACAAACAAGATAACGCTTAAAGAGGTCCTGTGACCAGTCCAGTATTTTATTGTCAATTGCGCCTTGCACAGAACCTTACTACTTACTTTAACTGCGCATTTTACTTAAGTACGTCTTATTCTAACTCCATTCGGTTGTGAGGTGGGCCTCATTAAGCAAATAAAAAATCAATAATTTGATTTTCCCGCTAGCCTGTTACACTCTTCCCTATATTGATCTGGTGGGTTATTTTACAATGGGGACGATGGATGTGGATTGGGATATAGTGAATGAGGTGGCAACCACGTGTGGCACTGACAGACGCACAACCTCCCGCGTCATTGGTCTCTTCAACTCCGGCAACACCCTGCCCTTCATTGCACGCTATCGGAAAGAGGCCACAGGCAACCTGGATCCGGACGCCCTGCGTGCTATTAGGAGTAAACTGTCTCAGTGCAAGTACGTTCCTCAAAGAACCCATTTACTGAGCTGGAAGGGTGATCTCGTGGGAATAGCTGATTTTTAATGCTAGAACGGAAGTAGGCTTCATACAAAGAGCATTTATCACTATTGGTCAAAGGATTTGATTTCTTGAAGTTTTTGAATATTTAGGATAAGAGCATGGGTATGAGTAACTTTTTAACTCAATAATGATTGTTACTTTTGCGCCGTACATGTTTTAATATGTTATTCTTGTCGAGTTTTGTAAGTCTCCAAGCAATTATTGATGCGCTTGTGACGTCGTCTATTATGGTTACCTCTGTGACTGAATGAGCGCTTGAAGATAGTGGATTTAACTAAAAAGTATTATCTATGTTTGGGGTTTCTCAGCTGGTTCATTGCTTATTAGGCGACATAAAAATTCCGTGAAAATTAGTCCGTTATGTCTCTGTGAGCGGAAAAAACCCTACTGTTCTCGTCCGAAAGGAAATTTGTATTTATTCGTTTATAGGTTGTACCATAGTTATGCAATATACTGTTTTTTGCCAGAATAAACTAAAATCAAGCAAGGTTTTCATTTCATTGAATAACTTCTGAAAAGTACGCGTATCTTGTTCAGAATCTAATAACTAGGCCCGAGAAGCGTTTCATTGGTAGTTTAAGAATGGCTTTGTGACAATTTTTCCGTATAGCTATATCCATTTTTCTTTGTGGGGTTGCGGTTAAACAGGAAAGTAATTGAGAAGGTGGGACACGCATATACCGACCTCTCCGCCAAGGGCCTCATGACGGAGGACTTGAAGGCCAGTCTGCGCCAATGCAAGACCACAGAGGACGTCGTGCTGATAGTAGGTCTCTTCCATTACCCACATCTCCTCGTCAGACGAATATCCATTCCTTCCTCTCCACACTTCCTTGTAGACTGAGCCCTTCAAGGAATCAGCTCCCAAGTCCCTCGCTGCGAGAGCGCGTGCGGCAGGACTCGAGCCCATAGCCTGCGCCGTCTTCCGACTTGGCAAGAACGTGGACTTCGGCGCCGCTCTTGTCGGGGCGACTGCAGCTGAGGTGGAGGCGGGGGTGTTGAACCTCATGGCGGAGTCAATTTGCAAGGATTTTGACGTCTTGAGGGCTGCGGAACAGCTGTAGATTTTTCCATTCACCTATTCTATTTTTTCTTGAATTTCTTAGTTCTTATTACGCAAAATAAGAAAATGGTTGAGGCGGTAATTCCGGGTGGTTTCACGTTAAGTTCAAGAAGCGAGTTTAGTTTTTAAACGAGTGTCGTCGTACATTCCTTCACAATTGTTGATATTTTAATTGCCCATTCGTTATTCATGCCGTAACTAAAAGCTTCTTATTCACAACCATACACTTTCCTTTCAGTAAGTACTGGGGGATTGTTTGTCTTTACGTTGGGGCATTTTTCGATTTTAATGGGTGAATCACGGGGAAGGCTTGCCTCTTTAGTTGTTACTGATCCGATTTTCTCAGGCACACTATGCTTGACTCATCTAAATTTTTAAAGAACGTAATAGTTTCAGTTTCACATCTTTGCCTACTGTTTGGTAGTAGCATTCTCTACGCAGAATTCGTTTGCAACACTTTAGTAGGTGTACTTCGACACCATTTTAGACGCAAACACTCCTTTTCTGCCATTCCGTTAATGAATATCTTAGTTTTGAACAAGCTGACATAAAATTGCATAAAATGTGTGAATGTTTTTTTGTTTTCTTACGGGAAAGAAGTGATTTTTGAGTTATCATTCTTTTTTTCAGGTGTTTTCAGGTCGCCCCCACCATCACCACCACTCGAGCGACACAGAACCGTTCAACGACTTCCTCAAACTTCAACCTCGAGAAGGACTTAGTCACTTTCAAGGCTTTCTTCGACTTCTGCATGGCTTTCAACCGTATACCGCCTCACAAGGTGTGTTATCTCACCCTTCACATCGATGTGTGTGATTACTCACGTTGCTATGTTAATTTTCCAAATTTTTTAGTTTCACTGCTACTACACTCGATCAGAATGTGGACCTCTCTGACTTATAATCAAGCCGTCTGAATTTATACGGTCTATTTCACATAATTTTCCCGAAAATGAACAGGTGTGGAGTCCGATCTAAGTAAGGTCTTACGGTAGCGTATTTAAATGAGATCAACAGTGGCCTAATTATGAACTTGAACTTGAGTTTCTAACCTACTGAAGAAATACCGGATGTAGTCGAAAAGTATCGGGATAACTTTTGTTAAACTTGTGACCTAAGTTAGTCGTTTTGTAGTTGCTAAATCCTAAAATTGTGGTTAGGGGGGGTTGTGGTGCCGCGCAATGCATCTCATTTGAAAGTTATTTCCGAGTAGACCGTCTGAATTCACTGTTAAGGGAATGTCTCTAGGAAATTTTAAACTGAAAGATGGAGACTTCTATGCTCTGGTCTGATTCAGTCATTGGTCAACATGGCATAACAAGGTTTTTTTCTACTTCAAATTTATTAAGACTCGGTACAAATTTATTTGATCGGGACTACTTAAATCAGGCAGTTGAGCGTTTCTCTCCACAATTTGATCATCTGTATGGTGTGCCTGAATCCTAGAGACACTGTCTTATCACTGAGTACCTCTAATAAATAAAAATTTGGTCTTTTGCAGTCATTATGAAATTGGCGCGTAAAATGGCTGGGGAAGTTTTTTGTTTACTTCTTGGTTCTTTCGGTGTTAGTAAACAGTCTAAGGTTTCCAAAATGATTACTTTGACTACACATGCGATACCCTGTCAGGTGCTGGCTCTCAACCGCGCGGAGGATCGCAAGATCATTCGTGTGAAGATGGAGTTTCCTGCTGCCTTAATTGGGCGCATACGCGACGTCGTTGGACAGCGCTTCCTGCCCAACATACACCCCGCGCATCACAAGCTCTTTTGGGCTGCCTTCGAGGATGGTTGGAAGCGACTCATGAAACCTTGCCTCACGCGTAAACTCCGGTGAGTGCGTGGTGACAACTCCAAATATCTTCCCCTTCTATCCATATACCATTTCTAGGCTCAGCTTCACGCTTGATACAGTGCTTCATCTCTGAACTTATTGGTTCCGATCTGAGTGCGTTTGCAGTGTTTGGCTAATCATTGCAGGGTCACTATGTATTATGAAGACTTCCTTCGTTGCCTGAGTTATATTACGATATTTTAAACCGTTATCCTGCTACTTCATAGGAACTTGACTAGTTCCTACATTTTCGATCACAACTGTCCACTGAATCTCTCCCCGCGTGTTCAACTCAGAATATACTGTTCAAAAGTTTTTTTTTAATAATTTTAAAATCTTGGTATTACTTGTGATGAGTAATCATTAATATTCGGGGTTAATTTTTCATGAGGCATCCTTTATCTCCACTGCTCGGAGGTCTTTTGAAGTGGCTCTCAAGAATTTGATTTTGTTAGTTCCACTTTTTCAACATATTTAGTCGTATGATGAAGGTTTCGCTTTTTCATCTACTCTCCACTGAACCTCGTAAATCACCAATAACTAGGTATGCCTCCCATTTAATCGTTTGGTCGTCTGTCCAAGTCGCACCACCGGTTAACTGTTCGTCTCATTATATTTACAGGTCGCATATCACTTCCGTCGCACAGGAGATCTCTCTGAATGTCTTTGCGGACAATCTGCGTCGTATTCTCATGACTGCGCCCTTGCGCAACGTCCCACCGCTCTCTGCAGGCGATCTCAACGCTGTAGCCTCCTCCACCTCGTCTGCGAGCTCCCGAGAACAACAACAATTGCAACAGCATCGACTACAGCTCTCACCAGATGTCATTTCTGCCAGCCTCGGCGCACCCGGTGACAGACTGCCCGTCCTTGGTCTAGATCCCGGCTGGCGCCATGGCACCAAGTGGGCTGCTTGCGACCCCCTTGGTGCTGTCCTTGCGACTGGTGTCATTCATGTCACTTTGGGACAGGACCACCGAAATTACAATTCCTACAACGGTGGTAGTAATAACTACAACAACGATGAAGTTCAGAGTCTTGTTCGAACAATGCGCGATCACGGGTGAGATGTTACCACATTCCATATTCATACTAATTTTTTAGACTTTGCTTAGCCTTTATTACTACATTCTGAATTATTTGCCGGATACTTGATGAGGATTTGTAATATCATCCTTCCTATGGAAGGTCCCAAGAAATTTCCCACACCACTTAAACTGTTTCATGTACCCCATATGACCGTGCACTTATGCACCCTATCATTAATCGCCTAATTCATCTACCCTGTCCATTACCCTTCGTAGTCTCAAATTTTTCTTTTCGTACCTTCAGCAGCCACCTTTTTATTTGGCCCTCTATCTAGAATTTACACAATTGCTTTGGGTAATGGGCAGGCCTGTCGACAAACGGAGCGTTGGTTAACACAGGCAGTATCCGACGGTCTGTTTGCACCACTGGAGGTGCGCTACGCTATCGTGAACGAGGCTGGCGCCTCGACCTACTCCGCCTCACCGCTAGCCGCCTCCGAATTACCGGCCCTCGATGTGGCGCTTCGGGGAGCGGTATCGATCGCGCGACGGTTGCAGGATCCCTTGGCAGAGATGGTGAAGGTAGCGCCGCAACACCTGGGCGTAGGGATGTACCAGCACGACCTTCCCCCACGTCGACTTCAGGCAGTTGTGGAGGGAGCGATGGAGGAGTGCATCTCCTTCGTCGGCGTCGACGTCAACACTGCTCAGCTCCATGTCCTGGCGCGTGTGGCGGGTCTGTCGCGCGTTAAGGCGCAGGAGATTATCAACTATCGCATGCGTCATGGCCGATTCCGGTGCCGTAATGAGTTGCGCAAGGTGCGGGGCATTGGACCTAGCACCTTTGCACAGTGTGCCGGTTTCCTAAGGGTCAAACCGGAGTACTCTGTTGCCAAAATGGACTCTTCCAGGTTATTTCTTAAATATGTAGTTTTTGATTTGAGTCTCACTGTCATGGAGTGGTAAATGAGTTTTCCCTTCTCCTGAGCCAAGATATTCTGCTCCTATGATCAATTCGAGTCACGAAACCTAAACGATACTCTGTGTCCTTATTTGTCTATTTTTTTAATCGTAAATTAATCTCCCAGTCTCTGAAGCTTGCTTTTTGATAGTTCCCGTAGTACCTCCTCAGAAGTGCTTGTGGTCTTTTTTCGCTACATTCAGCCGACTCAAAACGCCAATCCCGGGGTGAGGCTTGCTGAACTTTACGCCCCAAACGCTCATATTGTCTCTAAATGTGCAATTATACTCTAGGATTTAAGAATTATGCATTAATGTTTAATTAAAACTGAGTTTTTCTGTAATGGATAGTGTTAGCTCGTGGTTTTACCAGTCGCCTGAAATTCACTGGAATATTGTGACATTGCAATGCTGCCAGTCATGATCGCTGAATCAAACGTTTTTTGCAAATTGAAACGGATGCTGATGCAGGTGGCCCCAAAAAGTTTTTTTTTTCGAAATTAAAGTTTAACTATTTTCTTCATTTTAAAGGGTCACGGAGACATTACGTTGGGTTAAGAGGATAAATGAAACTCAACTTATCGTTTTTAATGGGTGTTCTCGAATGACCTTCCATCTCTTCAACTTTTGAATGCTGATGAAATTGTTCGTAGTTCGATGGTTCTGGTCAAGTTAAAGCTCAATTCAAATTCTTCCTTTCCAAAGTAGTCTTTATTAGCCACTTCATCTGTACCTCGGACTTTCTCGGAAAAGCGCTCTGAAATGCCACCATTCGGTAGTTTCTTGGACTAATCCGTTCTGATTTTTTTAGCTCATCCTTCTGCTTTTCAGGGACGTCGAGTTCATTTCTCTCTGCACCGATGACGAAGAAAAAGGTACTGGAGCTGATCAAGGTACCGACGATGTGGAGATGGAGGTTATTTCGGTCAGTAAGAAGCGCAGTCGTCTCGTCACTATGGACACCTCTCCCATCAGCAAGGTGCCACGAATCCAACCCCTCCAACCAGATCCCGACGATTTCTCCTTTAATCCCCTTGACCAGACTGCAATTCATCCTGCCTCATACCACGTGGCCATCGCGTAAACCCTCTTCTTTATTTGCATTTCCTATGGACTTAGGCATTTCAGAAATGGGTAGATGGACGCACTTTACACTACCTGCAATACAATGCCTACTTAAGTAAATTTAAGTAAATTGGTTAAAACCAGTCGGAGCACCAAAGTTAGGACGTTTGATGAATCTCGCTTCAAATGTGACAAATTCTGTTAATGTTACGCTACTAGGCTACATGTAACTCATCCAAAGTAATCTCTTTAATTAGCTGCTCCATGGAAAACGAAGTAGTTTTTATTCTTAAAGCTGGGCTTATTAAACACCAAATTTCTACAAAAGCATGAAACTATTCGGGTGTACATTAACCGTTTTTTCTGTCGAATGTTGGTAATTAGGTGGTTTAATGCTTAACGAATCGGAAATTATCCGTGGAAGAATAAGGTGTTAGACTTAGGACCATTTCAACTACCTGCGATTAAATGGCGTTCTAAAAATAATTTGCACCTCTTGTATTTTTTAAGCAATTTAATCACCTTAGAAAAAAATATATTTGTGTTCATATTCAGCATTGGTAAACCAATTCCCATATGTGCTGTCAATTTCGATTACTATTTTTGATGCATGAATTGCTCATACGAGGTGAAATTGTTTTTACTGCTTACGATTTGACTGATTCGCACCTCTCAGTTACGCTGTTTATCGTCTCATTTATTCCTTGCAGCCTCGTCGAGCATCTCAAGTACGAGATCAGTGACGTGGGGTGCATGGCTCTTCGCAACAGAGCAAAAGTGCTCTTTGCTTCGTCCAATCGTGAGTTGTGGAGGAAATCTGCATTGTTCCACACCCTTCTAGTAGTTTTTTCACCCAGAATCGACCTCTTCCATTTCAGGCGATGCCGTGTTGGCTCGATTCACCACAGAGGAGTTCGGCTTGGAGACAGTGCGTGATATTCTCGACGCTCTCTGTCGTCCTCTGGACTTCGATGAACGAGAAGGTTGACCAAATTCCTCATTTTTTTGTGTGTTTGATTTATCGTGCTTCATTGACTTCTCGCAGCATTTAAAGGTAGCTCCTTTGTTCATTTGAGTTGGCTTGAAAGCGGTGAGCTTTTCACCTAGATGCATCGTTTTATAGAATAGGTATATTATAGCATAAAATTGTTTGCATTTGATTTTAACGGTCTGTTCTTCTGTTCGGGAATATTTGACTGCTGTACAACTTTTTTCACATTTCAGTGTTTTATCTTTATACTATCCTTAAAAATTCACATTCACTTTTTTATAAAATGGTAGAGTATCCAAGCGATATCAATTTCACTAAACACGCATTTGCTTGGTTTTGTTCTGCACTAATCCCATCTATGAACTGGTTGATTTTCTCCCTGGAATTGCGATAGCCTTTTGAATGCCAACTACGTTCTATTAGCGGGAAAACCCATTTATTCTAAAGCGCGAGGCGACTTTTAGGAGCGCCTTAGTTTGAGTAGAACAATAATTTCATTTTTGAGTAGTACAAAAAGAGTAAAAATGCTCGGAGCACTTTCTAACCCCTAAACGGTCGTTTAATCGCTAAATTCAAGTGAAGTGTGTTTTAATTATACTTCCGGTACAATGCATGAGATTTTATTTGTGAAATTAACATTCAACATTTAAATGTATTTAGGATAACACGTATCCCACATGCCGGACGGTCAGCAAATGCAGTCGCGAACCACATAGCTCTCTTGAGATGGACATAGCACTTTTATCGTCTGTTTCTTTTTCCTTTACACAGACCGTTTTGCCCCAATGTTTCGTTCATCTGTGATATCCATAGCCAACCTGCAACCGGGTTTGGAGGTGACAGGTCGTGTAGATAATGTAACCACTTTCGGTGCCTTCGTGGATATCGGGGTGGAGGAGACAGCTCTCGTGCCCCTCCAACACTTCCCTCCGTCCTCCTCCTCCTCCACCCGCAATATTAGAAGATCAAATGCCGTTAGCGTTGGGGGCACCTGCGGTGGTGGCGAGAGCAGCATCCTGCAGAAACTGAGTCTCCGACTGGGTGATCGGATCAAGGCTAAGGTTGACACAGTGTGTGTAAAAACTAAACGCATTGGCCTCCGAGATGTCCACCTACTTGTTTGATAGCACCCTACTTTACAGTATTTTTCTACCTTGTTACCTACCTTGTTTTCTGTTTGCTCGCCTCAGGGGCAAAAGCTGGGAAACGGTTGCAGTAAAAGATAGAGTGGTTTGCTATTTACGAAATTCGGTTTTATGCTTACTTCTACTGGTAAGAAACAAATTTTCAAGTTCTTTTTCTAAATAACTTCGTTGAAAATACCTTTCATCTTATAATTATTAATGAGAAATGCACTTCCTCATATTTGCTGTGATTGCAGCCCATTCTTTTATCTCTTCTGGATGGTGAATTGCAACTATTGGCATGAGGCTCTGTTTATAGGCCGAGGAAATTTTCTTAATTTCAAGCTTGAGGTTACCTTCTTTAGAGCTAATTTTCGACTATCCGATAAAGTTAATTCAGGAATGTTGGTTCCTGTGCTTGTCGTCTGTTCGGGAAGCTGTCATATCCGCAATCTCTCACTAAGTTCGTCCTTCAGAAGTTCGTTACATCCAACTCGAGTTTGCCAATGACGAGATGACATTTGGAAACGTCCAGTTCTTTTTATTTGAGGCATATCTTGGTCCATATTTGCAATTTAAGGTCAGAGATGACTATGTATTGAACGCTTTACTGATTTAATTTAACTTCCTTACCTCTGTGACCATGTTTTTGTACCTGTATTCTGAGTGAGATCCTGAATGCTCGAGTTGGTCATTGATGAATGGTCCACTTTCATGCTGTAATCGCGCAAAATCCTGTGTATTAAACGACCAAAAATAGCAAGGATTTTGTCTCGCTGTCACAGGATCCGCCTTTGAGGTGTGGGATTTGATGGTGTAAGATATGATCATGTTCACCGATTTCATGTCGCAATCGTCTGCCATTTGTTTATGCAACATGTCAAGTTATGCAAGGTATGCGAGACACTCGTGTGTTGTTTACACTACCCAAAATGCCTTCAATCCTGAAGCCCGAACCATCCATAAAGTGCGTGAAAAATTACCGATTCTTTGATGTTAGGGAGGCACCCACTGATATCTATTTGATGCCTCTCCATGCATCTAATGCCGATCGTTCACTTGATATGAGTCTGTTCCTCGGTGTACGGTAATCCGTTATATCGTAGCAGTGAGGAATGACCTACAGCAGAAGACTTCTTGAATGAGGAGAATGCGATCTCTGCTGAAGGAATGAACAAATAAACAACTGTCACGATAAAACACGAAAACCGTCTGAACCTTATTTGTGGTCTTGCTGTAATTCACCAATTGCAGGAAGAAGCAAAACGGTGTTGCTAAGTGAAATCATCTCAGAATATTAGTCGTCTCTGAGCCAATCAACGGCATTTTAGTAAAGTGACTTGTTCGTTTGAGTATATTTAATAGGGGACGTAGAAAAAGTGGTTGAATATTTAACGCATTTAGGGCAGTAATTCTACAACCTCAATTTTTATCTTTGAGCTGTGCCAGGCCAACCCTCTGGAGCAAGTGCCAGATGCCAATTTCGATAACTGCTTTGATATTAAATCTCCACACCACTACCTCATGCGGAGTTGCGCTCCTCGGTTGGGTCGGTTTCAGGTCTCTTTGATGTGAGCAGTTGCCCAGGTAAACGAGTTTCAAGATGAATGAATTCGTAGTTTGCTGGTGATTTTAACTTATCTAGGACTCATTTAACAGTTCTGCCGGACCAAATTACCCGAACTCTACACAATTTGAAATCTATATTCAGCGTCGGCCATGGCTGTTGCCTTACCTCTATTTTTGTGCCTGTAGCACCTATAGACTATCCTGAAGACCAAAGAAGTCATAATACTAGGCCAGGAAATGCATTGCTGACGTAGAGAACGACTAGGACGCTACTGGCATGAGCCAAAGGCCTTACTGGCCGGTGGAAGTGTCTGCGGCGCTAAAATAAGGAGGTATATGAACAATCCAAGTTTTACCTAGACCCCCTCCTCTTGTCAGCGGCGACCCCGTCGCGCCCTTTAATCAACCTCCTGCTTCAGCCGCCACCGTCTGGCCAGAAGTGTAAAAAAAACGCCCACAAATCAATCGCCTCAGTCATCAAAC
>NW_020170399.1:765563-767093 GCF_000524195.1 Echinococcus granulosus
CCGAGGGTAGACGTAATTTTCAATCCTTCTGTCAGACTTTTTCACAGATTTTCCCATCTGCAGCATATGCCCTTCTTCTGTCACATTCAGGTTTAGCATCCAGTAGTACAAATCAGGGTGGTTGACCTTTAGGGTTGCTTTTGTATGTCACCGTCGCCAATGTTGCGCCCTGAGACTTCTCTGAAATTGAAGGAAGACATAATGCTCTGGCAGAATATGCATTGCCGACGTAAATAGGGACTGAGGGGTACTACTGGCATGGTCCAACAGAAATACAAAGGCGGAGCCCTAAGTGCCTGCGAAACCAGGCGAAGAGTTGAACAAGCTATCAAGGCATACGATGTCAGCTCATTCTACTTTGGATGATGTTTTTATTTTAAGAACTTTCTGGCTGTCCAAATTTCTCATAGCCAGTGCCTTGCTAAACACAGAAGTCAAAATGTCTTCGTTGTATGTCAAAATTAACGTTAGAACTAGCTTGTTGAATTTGGAACCATTAATTTTGCCAATTGAAATTGAGTTCTATTATTTTCCAAGTCTTGTTGTGCTTCATTTAACCCCTTCGTCTCGGTTAACCTTCATGATGAGTCTGATATGACCGCAATCGGATTTCAAGATGATTTAAGAAGCTGCCTACAAGAATTTTTAACTAATTTAACTCATTTTAAACATGCGTATCCGTCATTCTACCGTGGAGACGGTAGTGTGAAGAATTGGAGAACTTTTGGGACAACCTTCCCCTCCCACTTGAGATGAGAAGGTGGGCCACCGAAGTAAGGAGACGTCCTTCAGTTGTCAGCACTTCGGTACTTGAATCACATTCAGCATTCATCCAAACATTCAAAAATTATCTTGCTATCTCAACTGGCGGGTGATTGCTATGGCAATCATATTTACCACAAAGAAGGTGGTTTATTTGAGTTTGGTTTATTTTGGTAGTATGGGTTCAAATTGGTGAAGCGGTTCAAATTTCGCAGAGAATATGTTAGACCAAAAACTGTCGAATTTTAATAAACTGAATGAAGGCACTCGAAATAGCGCAATCATGAGGCTCTCTATTTCCCAATTCTACAAAACGCATGAATGCCATTGTGAAGAGAATGAACACAAGTGTGTCACTCTTGAACTAGCCCTGCATTTTGGAATCGACTGATAGTTTCCATGTTAAAATTAATTCCAACCTCATCATTTTTGCTATTGCGTAATACTTCGGTTGTTTGTTTAATGATTCGTTTTGTTAACGCTGCCTCGAAGGACACGACTACTGTACTTTCACCCGACAGCATGACCTCGGGCCAATGCCAGTAGTCCCCAGCCCCACTGTACGCCGGCAATGCACTTTCTGTTTTGATAGCATACCTTCTTTTATCTTCATGGAAGACTCGAGGCGCTGCATTGGTGACAGCAAAAGGGAACCCCATCCCGAGGGACAACAACCCTGATTTCTATCACTGAATGCTAGGCCTCTATGTAACGGCAGAAGTTGTGACAAAGTCTGACAGAAGGATTGAAAATGACGTCTACCCTCGC
>NW_020170399.1:767193-786998 GCF_000524195.1 Echinococcus granulosus
GTTTGATGACTGAGGCGATTGATTTGTGGGCGTTTTTTTTACACTTCTGGCCAGACGGTGGCGGCTGAAGCAGGAGGTTGATTAAAGGGCGCGACGGGGTCGCCGCTGACAAGAGGAGAGGGGATGTGTAATATTTTCACTGTTTACTGAACTCTTCTTTTTGGTTACGTAGGCATTGAAGGGTACGGGCATTGTACATCCTTCCAGGGGGATGACCTTCGGGCCATGTCATTGACCCTTCATCCCATCTGTACGTCAGCAGCATATAGTCTGTCTCAGCGTCATGTCTTCCTTCGTCTTCAAGCAAATCTTGGGGCGCTGCTACTGGATCCCAATTCGATGCCGAAGGGTCAACGGTACTAGGAATCCATAGTCCGCAAAAATTTGTAATTTTTAAAAGCTGGATATCTATGGTCGCATTTGTTACCATCACCCAAACACCCAAATGCTTCTTGTCCATTTCTAGACAAGTCGTTCTTATTACCTTATCAGCATGGTCTGATTACCTGTAATATTAGTGCATAATGCTTATAATCGCTTGCTTCTAATCATCGAGACGCCAACTTTTGCCATGAAATAGTTCATTCATAGTAGATCGAACTGAAAATATGTAATAGTGACGAGATGTTTGAATCGGATTTTACCTATATGATGTGCCAAGAAGCAATTTCATTTCCATTCATCCGAATCATCTTAAAAGGCATAAAAAGTCATTCCCTTCAATCGATATAACCACAGTGGCCGGGGCTATCAAATAACAAGAGATTGGAATTTAAAACAAACTATAAAATTGAAAAGATAAGCTATAATTTGGTGCATAAAACCATTTTTTATGAGTACTCCTTTTGAAGCCATTTTTCATGGTGCGTGAACGTGCTTTTTATCAACACAGTTAAAAAATGGCCTTGAACTTTGGATAGAAATTAGCAAAATGTCGCGCTCTAATCTCTCAATTCACCGATTTGTACAAGCAAGCATTGGGTTTTCATACTGGATGAGCCAGATCCAGTTGTCCGCGCCGGCGAGCATGCCAACAGTACGGCGGTGCGATGAGCACCACAATTGCGCCTCCCTCGAGCGTTTCCCCGATGCTAGAACGATGAATGAGGTGAAACCCACAGGGCGCACCGGAGGTGTGACAGCACGTCCAACGCGTGTGTGTTATGCACGATACAGAAAAATGGTTTCTTAAGGATGCTGGAGGAAACATTGAATGGGTTGGTGACGCAAAGTAAGGAAAGGCTAAGGGAAGAACTGCCCACTTAACAAACTTTTAGTCCGCTGATACTGACAGCATTCTTCTAACTGTCGCGGTCGATGACGAAGTGCTTGTTATGCCGTTCTACCACTCCAATGTGGACCGCCATAGGGTAGACGTAAGAGGGATTGGACTACTTTAATTCCAACATATACAAAGGGGGAAATCCACAGATCGGAATAGATTTGTGACATTTGATTAAACGTACGAGAAGGGGTACGGTTTAGGTGGCAGACTTGATGATTGAGGCAGGATGCGTACGAAGTAGTTAACTTCGCTAGTGGTGAGAATATCAGTGACCATTTTGCTAGGGGAGCTGAGGCGAACAGCCTGTATCCCCTTTCATTACAGAGCAAATTTCGAGCAAGACAGTAGGAAGCAACCCAGTCCGCCGTACGCCAAAGTTGACTAATAATACCAGTTTTCATTTAACAATGAATGCGTTTGACCAGGCCTTTGGATATAGGAGGTGAAGCAGTTGCCTCTATGCGATCACATCCGGGCAGACCTTGTAGGTCTCGGACTGTTAGCCGTGAGCTGCAAGATGAGGCTGATAGAGATTGCTGCAGATATTACAGGACTCAACTGACTTTTGAGCCAAAAGAGGTTGTTATCTCGCTATGAAAAAAAAACCCTGAGAACTCGAGAGACGGTCTCTATCGGAGGCTGTCTAATTCAGAATTCGGATGTTGGGTTTGAATCACTGACTCCAACTCGAAAGTGCCTAAGTGTTATACTTTAATTATTTATTTAACTGTTAATTTTGCTAGCGGGTCACTTAGGGTCTCCGCGAATGTACGCCCTTAAGGCAGCCTGACCTCTGCGCCATGCCAGTGGCCACCAGGTCCTACTGCATGTTAACAATACATATTCTGCCCGAGTGTTGTGCCAGTCGTCGTCTTCAGGGAAGTCTGGGGCCTCTACAGTTGCTCTCGAGTCCGACGCGGTACATTGCGTCTGTGTCAACGCTCTGGTTTTCTTCAACATAACTTACGTTGATACTGAACTGAGGGAAAATCTAAATGTCTTATCGCCTTGCACAAATAGCGATTTGATGCAGTATGTATCGGAGGTTTGTGATCTGTAATTTGGTGCAAAAGAACAGCCTTCAAGGAAGTGTCTGAAGTGCTTCGCAATGCGGTAGACTGACATTGTTCTCTACCATAAATACTGCGCCGCTTTTGCGCTGATTGTAGACGTTAAGTGAAGCAAGCTAGCCATCGAGATTCACCGTTTACAACCTGTTGCTACCTGCGAGGCATCCGTCAGGGGAAGTAGTTTTGTTACTGCGTCAGTAGTAGAGTGAATCAATTATAATGATTTCGCCAAGAAGATTTTTAAATATCTAAAGCCTTGGTTACACCGTCGTTGAGTTCTAAACACCGAGTACCTTTATGCAATAAGATCTGTGGGTGATTGAGGGAGGTCAGCACAGTGAGGAATATGCCGATGATAAAAGTTCTCGAGGCCGGCAACTCGAGAAAGGAGGTGGATAAAATCTGATGGCGGAGAATTTCTCTGGTGAGGGATGGTACTGAGAGAACTGATAGTGTTAAAAGAAGTTTGAAGATTTTGCGCCAAACTTGTGCCTGCTAGCGCTAATCGCTATTCTGTACTCTTTAAAATACCTGAAGAAGATATGCAGATACAGTTTATGTTCCATGAGATTTTCACTGATTACCTAAACATCGTCAATTTATGCAAAGACGAATTGGGGTCCCCGAGTTACCACGTAGAAAATATCTTTATGATGCCTGCACATCGTTTCGAGGCCCAAATGGAATGTTCTCTTTTCCCGTAGAAATGTGGTAGGAGGCATGTACTAAGTAACCTCTTGAGAAAATGGATTTTCTGTGAAGATGAAGAATGGGATACTAGTCTTGTAGCATTACGTTAGTGAGTGCGTGATAGTCTCCGTAAGGTCTCCATTCCCCAGGATTCGTTTTAAATGCCACGTGGAGAGGTGAAGACCACGGGGAGATGGCTTTTAGGGTACCATATAAGCTTATCATGTGGTTGGATTCAGGTTGGTTGGCTATTTCCAGTATCCCTGGGCTCAGGTGCCTCTATCTTGCTGTGACAAGAGGTCCAGTGGTGTTGATCCAATGCACAATAGCCTGTTCTAATGTCGTGAAGAAGGTCAGCTGTACGATGCTGGAAAATTAAGTAAAAAGTACTGCGAATCCATAATTGGGAGGTAAAGCCATTTGAAGGCTAACCGTATTTATTGTAGTTGCTTTCTCTAGAACAGAGAGAGTGATAGTAATCATGAGAAGTTTTGGGGTGAGTACATCGACATCCAAGCAGAAATGTGAGAGGAAGCCAAGACTAGTCATGGAGTATTGGAAGTCGTAATTTCCTAGATGCAAGTGGATGGGAAGTCCTTAAAGCGACAGCAATAGCTGAAGACTCCATCAAGAGTGGGAGGGCAAGGGGTGTTTATATTGGCCCAAGGCTGATAATGTGATCTTGAGCGTACGAGTGTGTCTACTTGTAGTTGTAATCTTATGAACTTCTGGGATAGTGATCTTTGAGATCGGTGTGGAATGTGGAGGAGACACTTGATGTATCGTAGAGGTTAAGAAACACTCGTGGAACTCATCGACTACTTCCACCTTTTTCTACTGGAGTGTAAGAGGCCTGAACGGAAAAAAAGTGGCTTTATTGTCGGGTGTTGGCAGTTGGATCATAACTACCTGAGGAGGGAGCTATCAATTTTCACTCATCTCACCAGGGATCGCATTCGCCGAGCTCGACCCTTAATAAGATTTGTCGTGCCCACGTTTCCTCTACGCTGTCAGGCGTCTTAGTAATAAAGGCTTGGGAGTACCATAGGACTTCTCAGTCAACATCAGGTCGACAAATTCACTTACCTCGCTTGCGACCTCCGCGGGTATTTACGCGGCGGCATTCTAGATCACGGCGGCTTGTAAGGTAATTCTGCTACAGTGAATATACACCTCGACCTATCACAACCACACTTGGGGGTGATATGGGCCAAAAATTAGTAGTCTAATAGAAACAGCGCTTTTGTAAACACCAATAAATGAGGTTTCTTGACCACTTTTGGACATAGCATAGCAATTCCGCTGGTAGGACCGCCGCGCGTTTTTGAGGTCATCGACGTAGTAGCAACACATCCATTCTAGTTGTAATTTCGCTCTAAGTCAAGGAATTGAGCATAGATATTGTTTCTACCTTCCCTTTGTAACTTTCATACGTCCCCTTCAGTGATGTTCCAGGGCCGAATTTGAATTCTTTTATTAAACATCCATGTCCTCCTTTAGAGGGTCCTAGGAAGAAATGATGGCTAACCACATTTGCTCTTGCTCTAGGTTTACCTCCAGTCCGAAAACGGACTATCTTCCTGTAAGATATATTGTTTTGTAAAGCAATTGCCTTTAACAGTGAGGAGAACTTCAGGTAAGTAAAAGTCGAGCTATTAATATCTACTTGTAAATACCATGACTACACACACAGACTTCAAATTCATACGGAAAAAACACATAACAACTATACAGCCAATATTATTGAATGGGTCTTTGAGCCTGAATTGTATGAAATATGTATGTTTACTTAACAGTAACTAAGAGGCGACTTTGTCGTAAACTTGCTTACCGCTTCAATTATGTAAACAACAATTTGGTTCTGAATGGGTGCTCGGAACAAAGTCTGAGGAGGGTTACTATCGTTTGTCTCGTAAGCTCAAACAGGCGGCACCATTTTATCAATTGCCTCGGTCTCCAAAAAGGCGTCAAGACTGGCAACATTAGACATCTTCACTAATTGTGAAGTTGAATATTTGCTTGATAGTTCGAAAATGGCATTTTCGTTAAGTAGAATAATATGATCGCCTGCGAACAAGCGATTGTGTTTGCTGAAAGAGAACGTAGTTAGGGCCTGTATTTACACGCCACTGATCGCTTCAAATCAGCTGCCACACCTTGACAAACAAATGCTCCCTCTCCGGTTATTAACAAATGCACTCATTGTGTCAACATATAAATGAGTGCTAAAGTTCGTAATCCAGAGCAAATGTAAGGAGGAGGTTACATGGCAACGATAAATCCAATTTTACACACAGTAAAATCCATTCTGATGTGATTTTTTGAGTTGAGCGATCGGCAGCGCTTCAATGCAGAGAGAGCTATTGGAGGCGCGTAAAACATTGAATAATTCTCCAAAATTCACTGACACGCGAACGATTTGACATTCAACGGAGGGAGGAGAAAATTTCCTGAGAAAAGTTAATTTGTGTGCTTAAAAACGCAATAAAAAGTGCACAATTCTGATTTGTATTCATCTCCAAATTTCCAAATCCCTTTTGTTGCAGTAAGTGTCGCTCATCTTCCTCTCATTTACCAGTACTTACAGTTATTGCCTTTCTCGACACTATTTTTAGGTGCGTATCATGCTCTGCAATCATAATGTCCACACCAACATATCAAAACTGCTAAGCATCCACCAATCGAATCACAACTTTTATAGGTCCTATAGATAGATCTAAAAATAGCTACCGTCTATCAGCGGCCTGTCTGGTCCTGTCGACACATTCACAAGGCATGGGTGCGCGCGTACACTCCACTGTCTTCTGATTGGTTGTCTTGCGATCAGACATCCATATGGGTGTGGTCAAGATACACCAAGCCATAAAAGCTGACAAGCGACACTTCGGACACCTTTATGTTAGGATGCTACTGTGTGGTGTTTTTTCTCTAATCCTCCTCCTTCGTGTCACGCTAGCCGAAGAATGCGGATATGATCTCTGTCCTCCGACTAAGGAAGATCACATCAACGTCCACATCATACCGCACACCCATGATGATGTTGGATGGTTGAAAAATATCGACCAGTACTACTTCGGTGATGTTAAATGGTACCAAACGGCCGCAGTGCAATATATTCTCGACTCGGTGATGCATGCGCTTTCGTTGAATCCGTCTCGCAAGTTTACCTACGTGGAGATGGCATTCTTCGAACGCTGGTGGCGTCTGCAGAACGCGGCAATGCAAGAACTCGTCCATCGCCTTGTTCGAAACGGGCAGCTGGAATTCGCTTTGGGTGGTTGGTCTATGAACGACGAAGCGGTGGTCCACTACAGTGATTCCGTGGACCAGTTAACTCGAGGTTTGGCATTCCTTAATGCCACCTTCGGTGATTGCGGAAGGCCTAGGGTGGCATGGCAGATTGATCCCTTCGGTCATGCCAGGCAACAGGCACGCATTTTCATGGATGCCGGTTTCGATGGAGTCTTCTTCCAACGCATGGATTATCGCGAAAAACGCCGACGACTCAAGGATAGGGAGATGGAGGTTTTGTGGAAAGCTGATCCCACAGATAACACAACCGGTCTCTTCACACATATGCTTTATCAAAGCTACTGCTCACCACCCGGTTTCTGTTTCGACTCCAAATGCGACGACCCCCCAATGATTGTGGATCCATTTGCGACTAACTACAATGTTCCTTCGAGAGTAAGACAGTTCTTGGAATACGTGGGAATGGTTGCCAAGAGCTATGCTACTAACCATATCTTCGTGCCCATGGGATGTGATTTCACTTATGAGAACGCTAATGAGAATTTCATTAATTTGGACCGGCTTATCGAGCATGTAAATGCACATCAGAGCCACGAAGCAATGCGACCCACCCCCTGGACGTCATCGACACCACCGATGCACCTGCTCTATTCCAGTCCAGCCTGCTACACCAAGTCAGTTAATGAAGCATTCAGGAAAAGGGGCATGATGCCTCAAAGAGAAGGCGACTTTTTTCCCTACGCAAGCGCTTCTAACACCTTCTGGACTGGATTCTACACCAGTAGACCCACCCAAAAGTTTATGGTCCGACAAGCATCTTCGCTGCTCGCAGCCTGCGAACAGGTTGGTAAATTATCTTGCTCTTTTTTTCTGGATTTTTATTTTCCCCCAAGAGCTTTACACTTGAGTAGGATTTATCTTTTATCATGGTGAAAGTCTTAGAATGAGTCTCGGTAAGCAGAGGTCGCACTAGTTATAATTTGGGCTGAGATACGGTCACAAGGGGACAGCACCTTTACATGCCCTGCTTCAGAAGGTCATCCATTTGTGTGGTCGCGTTTTGTGAACGCCAGCCACAAAAGAGGATTCACCACCTTGACCTTCACGATTAGCACTATATTTGCGATCCTCTAGCACCTCGAGGTACCCAAAAGTGGGGCGCAATTGATTGGTGAAAGGACAAAGTCATCAATTATACCCGCGGAGGTGGTGCGCACGTTGTCGTGATCTCTATCCCCTACTCGAAAGATTTCACACCCGATTGAATGTCATGTTCTAAGTTGATATGTTAGCTTGACGTAATGAACAAACTGATCATTATTCCAGCATAGCTAGCTGTTGAAAAGTCCAAAATGCGCCATTCGGACGGTTCTGTCGATGTGTGATTTGTGTAAACAATCCGAGGTCACACCTCACATTTATTTGGTACAATTGAGTGCCTTTAACTAAACAATCAGCGGCCAGGTTTGATACGAAGTCTGCTGGATTGAAATATTCCGGAGATACAAAACTTACAATCACAACACCCAGGGAGTGATGCGAGAGGAACTAGGGTTTAGGTTCAGCACGCAAAGCCAGAACCCTGCAACTGATCAGCCATTCCTCCTGTTGATCGTGGCCCGAACCTCGCATCCCCTTATGAAAATAAACGTGCAGATGAACGGAGAGGGAGGATGGTAGTCACAATTTCCTTGTTTTGCCATTCACATTGTCATTTGTCATGCTTAAATTGGCACAGCTTGCATTAATTCCGACAAAACGCTAATTTGGCCTGCATTTGACATTGCTCATGTCCATTTCTAAGTAAATGGAACAATTTATAAATGCTAACGGTGTCTTCATACCTAGAAATTCTCAATACGATAAGTTTTTCCCCCAAAGAGATGGTTGTTTATAAGGACAAAATTTACTAGAAGGTCAGGTAAAGCACAGCCAATTATTTTCATCCCAGTGTGACGCCCTGAGTCTTTCCTGAAGACAAAAGAAGGCATAATACCAGGATAGAATATGTGTAGTCGACGTATGGAAGGACTTGAGAGCTAATGGCATGGTTCGGAAGCCACATTGCCCAGAGGAGGCCTAAGTGATCGCCTAACCAAAATGAGGAGTTGAACAAACGACGAATGAATTACAGCAGACTCCACTGGAAGGCACTGTGCAAAAAAATTTGACTACTTCTTATCCGTGTCTAAGTCTAAAGACACGCAACCCTTTTTTTCAGTCAATTCCCCCTCATTCCGGTTTTGGGAGGCTTCTGTTTTAGGAGTTTTTCGTGATGAAATTAATCAAATCGAGTAGTAAGGTGGGTGTAGCGTCTGTGACCACTGTGTCCCTAAGGGGCGATGTACATATCCACACAATGATTTAATAAACTACAAAATGGAGGCTAAAGCATCTGGCCTTATGAGTGAGATATTTAAGTGATCAACAAATTATAAATTAAATTCCAGGAAAGGGATGCCAAAGTGGACATAAGAGGCCGGAGGTCTGTTGGAAAAAAGGAGCCAGCAGCCTGGTCGTTTTTAACTATTCTAGGGCCATTTTAGGAAAAGGACGGAGCAGGAACCCAAATGTTTAAGCAAAACGCACATATTCCTTATTTTGCCGAAATTCAAAACAAATTGGACTCCTTCAAGGCAAGATGACGGTATTCAAGCCACTTAAGCCGCCCTTATTGGATGCGTGGCTCTTCATACCGGGAAAGGAAATGTCAATCAACCGTTGGGCTGAGTTTTGTCCAAAACATCGAAAGTCCTATTTGCATTGACATTTCGAGCCTTCATCAATTCACTTGGCGCCACGTAGGTGTAAGTGGAGCATGACTTACTAAATGACCTTTTCAGTTGAGTAATTATTTCTTTGTTTCACTAAAAAACTTCCACTTTCTGGGGGCTTAGAAAGTTCAAGTGCGGGAAAATTAAAGAAATCCCAGTTTTTAGTAATCAAAGAGTTAATAAATATTTCTATATTATGGAATGGAATCAGATGCACAACAGTAACTTCCCAAACGTTTTCCCCTAGAAGTATACGTATTCACTTTATTGCAGTGATGTACTTTTTCCATCATGATTGACCTCTGTTTCTCCCTATTGAAATGTGATTCTTTGAAGTTTTTCCAGATTCGGCCAGTAATGTCTTTCCTGAAGAAGAAAGAAGTAATAATCCTTAAGAAAAAATGTACAGCCTATGAATAGAAGGGCTTGGAGGCTACTGGCATGGCCCGGAGGCCATTCCGCCCTGCGGAAGTACAATCGCGGAGCCTTAGGTGTCCACAAAATCAAAAAGAAGAGTTAAGCAACCAACGTACAACAATGCATACTTAAATCAGTTCCAAATGCGGTTACTAGACAAAATACACTAAAACTAATAACATAAAATAACCACTCAAAACATCTATTCCACGACATCCTAAACACTGACAAGTGGAATACGACTAGACTATTCATAACAATTGAAAAGGCTACTTCATTCTTCGGCATTGATTCTCGTTTTCTTTTCTTTTTTTCTAGGTTGGAAACTGATTCTATGAGTTTCCCAGTGTAAAATGATCCTTTTATCTTGGTAATGCGACTCTTCATTCCTGAATCCGGTCCATCTTACCACTTCTCGGGTGAGAGGGAAATCACTCGAAACAACGGCTCTTTCGAATTTTATAGCATACAAAGTCGTAGGCAAAGGAGAACAGAAGGCACTATACCCGTCTCTAAAAACATTTAAATAATACCTTTAATCGGGCGTTTCAACTTGGTCGCCGAAAATTTGACTGAGATTTGTGGTTTTGAAGGATGGGGCAGAGGGGGCCAAATTTTAGCCATAACGGGACTCGCGAATGTATGGTAGACCAGGATAAATAGTCTAACTTACGAGTACCAATCAATTTTAGAACCCGCCATGATAATAAAACATCCCAAATAGTTATACATAATAGCGATACTTCAATCATTACGTCGCTATTGGTTGTTCTAAAAAACACACCGCTTCCTCATAGACGTTATTAATGTTTCCACTATCACCTCTTCCTCTTGGAAAGGCTCACTTGATGAAACCTAGCCTTGGGTCCCGCTACAAATACCCATCACGTCTGCCCTATGACTACCAGAAGGGCACTTACCTCGATTCCAATCAGGTCGTGGACCAACTTCGTCAAATGATGGGAGTAATGCAACATCACGACGCTATCACCGGCACTGAGAAACAACATGTTTCCAATGACTACCGTCAGCGCCTCACCGACGCCATGCGTGGCTGTCAACAACTTGTCTCGTCTGTTGCCGACAGTCTGTTGGAGCGCCGATCGCATAGTGGCGGCAACGGGTTTAAGGTCTGCGAATATCTTAACGTCTCCGTCTGCCTTCCTCTGACTCGCAAAAATGGTCTACCGGACGCCCTGGTAGCTGTTTACAACCCTCATGGATGGGACGATCTTCAGCCGTGGTTGCGTCTTCCGTTGCATCCGACCAAGGGGGAGGCTGACGAACTTTACGCCTACACATTGACCGAGTACTTTACCGGTGAAACTGTGCCTTTTCAAGTGGTCGACTTGCCAACAGCTGTGTTGCAACTACCAGAGAGGCGAATGCTCAGCAACAGAGGACATTCAGAGCTGGTCTTCAAGCCAAGCGTTGGACTCACCCGGGCAGGCTTCACGTGGTTCGCGTTAAAGGGTGAAGAGAGTCATGGGTATGGGTAGGTTAGAATGTCAAGAGACTAATTGTACGTTTTATATGCTATTCAAATCTGGTGTGTGTTTAGCAGGTATTTTGAGGATGCCCTTGTGAGAGTGATTTTGCTGGCTTTTGCCCGTGAATACATGTTCTTGAAAGTTAAACAAACTAGTATCCTCCTCCTACGAGGTGTGGCTAACTACCTCTGATTGTAACTACTTAATTTTCAGGACTAATCAAGCAAAATATTAAGTGTTTGCATTTGTAGCATTCAGCGTATGATTTTGACGGTTTGGAACTCTATATTAGGTCGCTCTGCGAGTAAAGAAGAAGGATATGGAGATTTAACTTGATAAATGTTGAGAAGATGGGATATACTTATTGCAGAAGGGTGGTAAATAGCAGCAGTAACCGTAACATGAAGTCTTTTGGAAAAATCTAGCGAAATTAATGTCAGAAACCAGGAGTGAAAAGTGTTTCCACATAAGAAACAATGTGCTACAGTTCATTCAGAAACATTGTGAAGCAATGTAGCACCAATTGTTGAGTGAAAATTGGGTCCTCCTACATACTCGATAATGGACAACAGCTGAACAAAGCTTTTTATGGAAAAAGAACAAAACAAAAGCCTTTTTACTGTTCACTGTTGACGACTTCGCGAAAGCCGTCAGTCATCCACAGGGATATAAGCAACTGGAAAATCTAGGCAAAAGTGAATGCCTCCATGCGTCTTCATCACACAATCCGAATAAAATAATTTAAAATACGTGGTAACTTGCTAATAAATAAAATTGTTTTTTGTTTTTGGCATTTCTTAGGTATGGCTACCAGCGCCAGCGAAGGCAACAACGGATTTCATTAAAGATTGGCCAAGACAACCTCCCGGTGTTCCAAACTCAAGAGGGCCAAACTGTGACGATGCGTCTGATGAAGTACGATGCGAGCACCTACTATAAACCGACCTCAGGGGCCTATGTTTTCCGACCTCTTAAAGGGGCTGTTCCTATCGGAAATGCCACATCAGAAGTGAGTCTGCTGAACAAGATGAAGAGGCAACGTTTGTCTCACTTTGCCTGACACACTTCTCTGACTTGTGAAGAGACAATGACCTGATTTAATGCATCATACTTAATTCACCACCACATATCACAGATATCCGCAATTGTTGCGAAAACTACACATTGTGAGTGACATTACTGATTAGTTATCTAAACTAGTGTCAACTAGCCCTACTTTTAGTTTCGGTTTCACTAGCCCACGTTTTTGCTCGGAAATATACCCTTGTTTCAAACATCAACCAAATAAACCAGGCTCAAATTTTCGCTGGTATTACTTAAATGCTACCAAATTATTTTACTTTGTCATTCAGTTATGTGCAGCCGGTTCCCATATTATCACCGAATAAGAACTTATTTCTGTTTTAAATGCCTATATCTTGAGTTTATTAAATTTCTGAACCAATCAGTACTGGGGCTCTCCGCCCTGTTGCTTCTGCAAAGAATTATCTAATGTTCACGCTTAATTTTGCCCCCAATAGCATTGATATGTATGGCTATAAAATGCACATGGCCCTAGAATTTCTTGTTTTCCCAATTTGCTGGCTTCCGCTGAGCACACATCGTCCGTCCACGCGCATCAAGCAGATAATAGACGGGATCGCAAAGTTAGAATGAGGATTTAATCACCTTACATTAAATTGGGGTCAATAGGAATTCATTTGTTAACTTCACTACAACATGAGAACAGCTAAAGTAGAATTCCCCACTTGGGGTTGCTGATGTTGCAATCTGAGGAATCTTTGAAAACAGCGGGATCCTTTGAAGGTCTTTTCAGCGTCACTTGTCTCCAGTCGTGAGTCATGCATTGTGTACTGCCAATAAATGCACACGATGATTGTTTACATAAAAATGTACATTGAGTTCGTCACTTTTCTGACTTTTTGAAAGCCTCGTTTTCATTTAAGCATCAGAATTGACGCCGAGAAAGCTTCCGCTACCACATTTTTCACACTTCATCGCATACAAAACTAAACGAAACCAATATTACTTTCAAAGACGAAATGATGCATTTAGTGAGTTGCTATTTACAGAGGATCTGTAATGTGGTTTATTAAAGCCCGCATTCCTTTCCTTATTTGGTAATACTATATTTTTCGCCTAATTCGAATCATTTCCCCCCGTCCAATCGCAACAGATAATTGATGGTGAACTTGTGACTGAAGTGCGTACGACATTTACCTCCTGGGCCTCCTTGACGACCCGCCTCTACGCTGATGACCGAATGGAGGTTGAGTGGGTCGTGGGACCCCTTCCAAACATCGGCAGGCGTGTCACAGAGGTCATCCTACGCTATCGAGTCAGCGGCGATGGGGTTCGTCCCGCCACCGAAGGTAGGATCGGAAACTTATATTTAATTGACTTGGGGATTGGAAATGGGAGTTTGCTGGTCTCCTGGATTTGTACAAAGAGATTAGTGGGGTACTCTTTCATAATCTCTACGTAGGTAACTAAGACCGGTATGTACTGTAATTTGGTATTGCCTTTTGCATTAATGATGTATTTTCACAATACTAATGTCATTTGCCCGAACTTAAAAAGTAAAAGGCCTCGCGTCCTTGTATTTTTCTGTTGAGGTGCAGCTTTCTCTTTCACCGACTGAAGATCCCACATCGTGGCTATAGTTTGAAGGCAACTGGTGGAAGGAGTGACAAATGATCAACAACTTTGTTGACCATTTCCTAAAAGCATCTTTCTCAAAGAGGATAAAGCCCACTTGAAGAGGACTAAACAAGTATTAATTACTAGCTTTGACTTATATTTGCTTAATTACTCTTACTCCTGCATGCAGGTGAATTCTACACCGATTCTATGGGAAATGATCTTATCAAACGGGAACGTAGACGTCCTGCAGAAGGTAAAGTGGACAGCTTTGAGCCCCCAGACGGTAACGGGTATGGCTTGCGGTACTGGTGGATCCGGGAGAGTCGCGATCCCCTGCAGGCGCACCTAATAGAGGGAAGCTACTATCCCGTGGTCAACCGCATCCTCCTGAAGGGCACGGATTACGCCTTTGGCGTCTATACGGACCGGGCGGAGGGCGGCTCCAGTTTGGCCGAGGGCGAAGTTGAGCTCATGCTACATCGCGCCACCATTGTCGACGACGGCCTCGGGGTCGGCGAGCCTCTCACTGAACGCGCCTTTGGTGAAGGTGTGTCATTGCCTAGTCGTTTTATTACAATAGGTGGCAGGCCTAAAATTGACCACAGCTGTATCATGCTTTCGGTGACACCTCAGTTGCAGTAGTGGTTATTTAGCCATTGTTTATCCTATCATAGACAAGCATTATTTCTCAAGTAACCTTAAAGGTTAACGGAATCACACGGCAATTATTTATTCGGTTGCACTATTTTTCCAACTTAATGATCGGGAACGCGAATGCGCCTCCCAATGGTGGCTTTTGGAAAGTCCAAGGAGTTATGTGCGCTCTCCATCAGTGGTCCCGCCGCAAAATTTATAGTCTGATTGCGGGGCTGTGAAGGTTGTTGATGAGGTCATAATTCTTATTCCCTTCTTATACGTTTCCTCCTGATGCATTATAGCCTTGTAAGGAGTGCTGGGATGGGATGGTTTAAACGCGATCATTTATTGCCCAAATGTCACCTCAGTTGACCCTTTAATGGAGCTTCTAAGCTGTTGGCTGCGATTATTCAACATTTTGTATGGCTAGAAACGATACTTGGCCAAAGTAGTAAACGCATTGTTTTGTCCCGTTTTATGGTAAATACTAGTCTTGCCAAAAGAATTTCTTGTTTTCTTTTTTCATGATGCAGGTTAATTAATGCTGCTCCATTTTAGCCGCGTGTAATGTGTATAAGGTGAACAAGTAAGCCTGACTTTTGGGGTTTTATTAGTAGAGAGTAAATTCAAAAAGCTTCATAAAAATTTTTGTTGGAATACTAACCATTTAAAGCCTGCATATTTCGCCCCTATGAAATGTTTTGTCTCTTTGTGGATGCACCGTTTGTATTGTCAAATTGCCTACCCCACTGCCCCGCGTGATGAGGTGATGTTCAAATGCTAATGCTGGGAAAAGGTGGCAGTCACCATCAAATTGTATCAAGTAGACCTCAGCCTTCATTGTTTAGTCTTCAGCACAAAATACTCGATGAACAGTTTCGTCTGCAATCCACCAGACACACACACGCACACTTTTGCGGATGAAGCTGTGCTTACCTGAGAAAAAAACTACTTACTTGAATTTTGGACGCAAAGTTAGGCTGAAATGTAAAAGTACGCGTTTTTAGTATGTGAAGTGGTAACCCCGGAAGTTTATTTCATGTATTAACGCATTCGGGGCTCGGGTGCCTAGCTTCCATGATTTTCCCGGATAATGTGGGTATGAAGGACTGATTTAACCACTCACCTTCAAAACTACCAAAATTGGCTTTCACATGCTGGTCTGCATTTCTTTGAGTAATAGCTACATGCAATAACGGTGCGATACTAAGGACAGGGGTCTTCGTGGGCCTAATCCATCTACCTTTGAGTGAGTCTTCACCAAAACCGCATTTCTGGATGGTGTTTTCTACTGCCACATACCCATCGTCCATAATAAACTAGACGGGTGACTCCAGCGGTTTTCCAATCAAGTTGACTCTTCGTGAAAGAGACCAGTTTGAATCACATCAGGTTCGACTGACATTTTGCCATGAAAGGGTTCAAAATAAGTGGAACTAACACATAAGAATCAAGGCTGTTGATAGGCTGATGACCTCTGTCTTTAATAATGCCTGCTTCCAAACAGTCACGTGCATTTCAGGAAGCTATGCCGAAAACAATATAAACTTTTTGGCTACCAGATACCAGCCAAATGACATGAATAAATGAATGCCACTACCATATTTACTTAGCCATTGAAAGAATTAAGCACTATGGGAGTTTACGTGTTTACCTGTAATAAGAATTGGCTTTATGCCGGCAATTTAGTATTAGTTAAGTATTTAAGCAGGTTTTTATAGATTATAATGGGATTATTCGGGTGGATCCTTCCAAGTAAGCGAGTTGACCCAACTAGGAATACGGTGAATGCGGTTGCATTTGCCAACTGCTTTTAATTTTTGCCGTCGCTAAATATGATTTCTGGTGAATATAACACGTGTGTATTCCCCTCCAGCGCATTAAATATGGGAAATCCTTAACAGGTTCAGGGTCCATCTCTTCCACCTCTACCGCCATTCCTTTGGAACGAATAGACGTATTAAATGAGGGTGTTCACTTCCTCCTTGGGGGCAGATGGTGGCCCTTCCGTAACTGTATTCGTGTCCACTGATCGCCTCTAGCCAAAAAGATGTATTCAAGCAAACATATAATACAATGATAACTGATTGGGATTTGGTTAACAAACACACTCTTGGCCAAGTGTACTTGGTTTGATTTAAAGTATATGCTATCACTTAGAATTACGCGATATTCGCTCAATATACATGTGTTACAAATAGGCATATGCGTCAATTGTGGATATCTTCCCCTCGTTCTTAACCTGACGGATCGACGTACGTGCCCAATCACCTACTTGGGTAATAGGTGTGGTTTTTTACTGAAATGCATTTCAGTAAACACAATTTGTTCCAGAACTATTTGAAGCCTACCGTGGCTTGCCCGTCCGCAGAAATAACTACGATGTGCTAGCGAGTAATTAGGCAAACTTTAAACATAGGGCCTTATGTCACTAGGTTGTAGGCCATATTTAAACTTCTGTTTTCTGGTTTTGAATGCAAAGGTATGTAAGTGCCTTTTGCCAATAGGGTTTAGTTGAAGTTACTCGAGTCACTCTTAGAGTATTTAATAGGATAGTAGCAAGCTAATATTATTAATAAACTCTTCGAATGACATATACTAGCATTCCAGTGCCTTTAGTTTTTGCTATCAAAAAATCGTAGCTTGGCTCCTAACACTGCTAGTGGTATGCCGACCTGGAGTGAAGGTTGGTGGTTCCTCCATTCCCAGGCTTGGCACTACTTTGAATAAATAAATTTATGTTATATAGACCCCCGTGAAACAAGATGTCACTTTATCTACCAGACACTACGTGTCTCATCGTTATTGCGAAGTTCTTTTCTGGCATTTAGTCCGTGTGCGCAAAATGCACTATTATTGCGGACCAAGTGTCGCGCTTATTTATTAGTTAAATTGTTAAATTTAGATGAAGTCTGCATAATGCATCCTCCAAAGAACAACGATGTTTTATGTATATCACAGGCATCGTTGTGAGGGGCGTGCATCGGCTCCTACTTGACACAGTGGCAAGGGTTGAGAAGATGGATCCACGGTTAGCGCAGGAAGTCTCCCGACCACCAATTCTATTCTTCCGAGACCGAGGCAACGACAGTCTCCAATCTACTCCCACAGCCACGCCGTCATTACTGACTCGGAGTCTGCCGGAGGGCCTTCATCTGTTGACAGCTCAGCAGTGGCCTGTAGAAGGTGAGCCTTCACCCAACCAACTCCTCGTACGCCTTCACCATATTGGCCTTCCTGGTACCGGACCAATCACCATGGAGTTGAGTGAAGCCTTCACGGTGGGTAGGGTTGTCAAAGCGACAGAGATGTCACTGACAGCCAATCAGTTAGCGGACGTAGCTAGAAGGAACAGTTTAAAGTGGCCATCGGAGTACGAACGGCGTAGCGGTGGGGACTATTCCGGTGCGGGTAACGCAACTCGTGTTGTGATCCAATCGGAGGAGGTCAAGACGTTTATACTGTATATGGTGTGATTCAATGGATGCTTGGACATACTGTTGATATGTAACTGCCTTGACGAGTCGTAGTTTCCTGATTAAAACTGAAATAAATATGATCAAAATGAGGCATCTTCCTCTGCATTGACATAAAGACAATTTCAGACGGTATGGGGATGTGTGCATTGATGTCTTCCAAGGATAATTCGCGATTGTTTAATAAAAGCCTCAGATATTTTTAAGTCCTGCTCATAAACCTTAGTGACTGTGGGCATAATTGAAAGTGACCTAGAAATATAGAAGTCCCTATCTCAAGAATATGTTACAACCCCTCCAAGTCTGGCATGGCGGTGCCGTGAGGTACTAGCTTTTCTAAAGCCATGGCGACTGAAAGCGTTCCCCCATCAGAATGAGCGTCTCTATGCCTGTACGCCCTCTAAATATCACATCGACGAGGTGGTTCATTAGATTCTTCTATTTGTCGCGGATTTCTCGTAGTCGCCATGATTGGGGCCTGGAGCGAATTATGTTAAAGTGAACTTCCCCATTTAGGTTTGTGGTTGATAGATATTTGCACCCATTCAAGAAGCATTTGACCATCTGGATGGATGTCCATCTGATTGGCTTCAGCCTGACTCCATCTCAACACCACCCATCAGAGAGAAGTTAGTTCTTCTCCGGTTGGTTCACATGTTTTGAGAATCAACTCAACCTCCACATAAGCGGACAAATAGGCGAGCCCCAACTGGTAGTTTACCGATTGAACCCGCTTCACTCAAGCAGCCAAAGAAAACACAAATGACAACGTCCAGCAGCGCATCATTCCCATCCAGTCAAGTAAAATGAAAAGACCACTAGCTCGGTCGAAATTATGAGAGCTTCAGACCGTCAAGGCTATTTACATTCAAAAAGAAGCTGTAAAGAGCGGGATGGATTCCACTCAAAATCTGCGAGAATAAAGAAAGCCTTTGGATGCAGCTTTACCCATGACCCGAAAAGCAAATTCATGGAAATCCTCAGCCCTCGGCATTTTCAGGTCAAATATTCAACCAGCAGTTGCGTGCATGCGACAGAATAGCTGCTACTCAGCAGTTCCACGACGTCTAAAAATGTCAATGGGATTCACTACACGAACAACCTCCCAGGCAGACTAGTAACATGAACTCAAGTGTGCCTATTCTTAAGGTGAAGAGTCAGCATTTAATATAAATGCGCATAAAAGACCACCCAACCGAAATGTAACACCACACAGAGGATTTATCGTCAGTGCTAGGAATTACCAAACCAAGTGTTACAAAAAGCCCATCTCAATAGTAAAAAGCACTTCAATAAGGATCGATACTTCTATTGAGGGACAAAAACCTAAAAGAAAACATTCTATGCATAAGTTAATAGTGCCCCAGCTTGCTAGCAGGAATTTCATAGGGGTTGAATGGGTCATAGTTGTGAGTGAGTTTCTTCTTCACGAAGTGAAACTTAATGAGAAGATACACACAAAGAGGCAAGAACACAGGCATGCATAAAGCGTAGTACCGAACAAATTTGTTGTTTTGGTAGTACCATGCATAAGGAAATTGGCGAATTCTGGAGGTTAGGGACCAGGGGAAAGCAGGATGCCTGGTACCACTTTTCATGTAAGCCTCAAACTTCTTCACATAGGGCAGTAACATTTCCGGTGAAGCGAAATAACTGCTGATAAGTGATCGAAACCAAAAGAGCTCCTTCACTGTACAGGCGGAAGGTAACTGGCGTTCAACCACTCACATTTAAGGAAATTAATGACAAGATATACCTCTAGTTAGTACTCTAAAACTAGTGCTAAGCCATGTTAAAAAAAACCATGAAATTTTTCTTCTCAATAATTGTGTAATAAAATCTAAATTAGCCTTTAAACAAAAATAGATAAAAGCGACTTATTAGGAATTGTGTCCAGCTTTGGCTTTTGTAAAATGCATATGTAATACGATGGTAGTTTATTGTAGCGTCCCGAGACTCCCTTAAGACGAAAGAAGACACAATACTCGGGCAGAATATATATATTCAGCACGGAGAAGGTGTCTGGGCTATTGGCATGGCCCAAAAGGCCAGCCCCAGCCAGCGAGGTACAA
>NW_020170399.1:787098-793657 GCF_000524195.1 Echinococcus granulosus
GGGGGCTAATTCAAAGTACAAAAGTGGCGCCTCACCAGAACCGAGGGATAAACCACTATCGTATTACATTATCCCTCTGTATTGGTGAGGGATTACTTTTTTACTCTGAATTAGCCTTCTTGAACCTCTCTGGGTGGGCTGGCCTCCGGGCCATGCCAGTAGCCCAGATATCTTCTCTATGCTGAGTATATACATTATGCCCAAGTATTGTGTCTTCTTTCATCTTCAGGGAAGTCTCGGGACGCTACACACAGACTTTTCTGTTTCTTGGTACTTTTGCCCAAAATCCCTGGACCATATGCTGAAGGCCAGACTTATAACCCTCACTACTTAAAAAAACGATTTTTCCACAAACAATTTAAGATAGAAAACGCATTTCTTAGCACACTAAGTCATGTGTGTTGACTGCACCTTTTAAGATACGAGTGTCGTATACCTACCCACTTGCGCCTCAATTATGACCTTTCAAGTATGTAAAGTCAGCAGCATTTGTTGCGTTTAAGAAAAAAATATTTATTTCTGAAGTAAATATGCACAAAGTTGCATATGACAAAGGTTTGTTTGATTGTACCAACCTCTCCGATCTTCGTTCGAGCCGCCCCATTCAGCTGTTGCTGTCGTCCGTCGGCCGAGGATGGAGAGTGGGTCGTCACTTGCTGACGAAAAGCTTCTCAATGCTACGGAGAAAATAACGGACACCCTTTCCTCTTACTTCAGGTTTGAAGCTCCCGCAAAAATAACGCCTTTATAGTACGAAGCTAACTAAATCTTGTGGTAAACTGAGGAATTTAGACCCTCAATGGTTCGACTCCGTTGTCGGGAATGGAATCGAAGAATTTAAACGCGAATCGATGGTACAAGTGCCCTTAAGTATTAATCTGTCTAGTCACAAATTGTCAAATTGATTGAGGAGATGGAGGTTTCAAAAAAGGCGGCGATAATTGACGTTGCCAACACAACGTGTGCTGTGAAACGACCCTGGTAAATTCATCTTGTTCTCTAAGTCTTTTAGGAGACCATCAGGCGACCCCGAAGAGGACACAAATGCGCTCATCTACGATATAGAAAAGGATCACCGTGATTTACTGGTTTCGGAGTCCTCAAAACTCTATCGTATATTACGATCCAAAGCAGACGAGCTTAAAACTGCCCACCGGACTGAGGAACGGTCTCTGGAGTCCATTGAAGCGCTAGCGAGAACCTTAGATAGAGTTTGACATACTTCCTTTCTCCAAAGTCCCGTGCTTGTCCATTTTCCATTATTGCAATGCTTCGAATATGTTTTGACCTGGTTCTAACCTTTCTGGATTAATGCTCTAGGGCTTTGCAAGATCTCAGTTATTATATCCTTACGAAGTATTATCTTCCATACATGTTAACTTACCACTCCTCAATAGATTTGTGTATCCGATCGTTGGCTAAAAGTAAAAAAATCAGTATTTTGCCTCGTTGGTGATGTATTAGTGGCTACATTACTATATGTCAACGTATTGTTCTCACCCCGCAAGTGGTTTGCTCTGTGGAGGTGCTGCAAAACATCCAACCTTGTAAGGTAACCGCGCGAGGCGCCGACAATGTTGACGTACCCACTGCGACAGATGTATTCGGCCCTACAATGTGGTCGTTTGCCGTCGGTCATGGGTAGTTTTTCGAATTCTGTGGTGTCTGATTTAGCTAGTCGTTGCCAATCACGAGATGGTATTTCCGTTGGCCTTCGTATGGTTCGACCACCAATATTGAGCCTTCTAGAATTAGAAGCGGATATCAATAGGTTAATATGTAAAGCTTACTTAATCGATGTCTTTAGGAGTTGTTGTTTCGCCTCCTTTTCAATAATGACGGCTTTCTGTAGCGCCTGGAGGAAGATCTTCTTCGATTTCTTGCCTCCCGTTTCTCGCATCACCTCATCCAACACTTGGGTCAGTCCACCCGGCTTCAGACGTTGTCGCAATTGCTCCAACACCGTGGCGGGATTTCGTCGCAAAATATGCATCATTTCAGGTTCTTTAAGCAGTACATTTATCGCTCCCTGATCCAAACCGCTCGATTTCTTTTGCATCGTAGACTTTTTGTTTGCTGTATCGGTCTTTGAGCCCACCTTCCACTCTGCAGACTTCGGCTTCTTTTTGCACATTATCTCCAGGAATCGTTCCACTGCCTCCACTTCTTGTCTAGTGAGTGGGTAGCTATGTGAGGCCACGTGCGGTGTTCGGCTGTATCTGTATGCCGAAAGTTGAGTGTAGTTGCACAACATTGGTTCTCCATTCAGTTCCGAGTTTTCTGATGATGATGCGTGGAAGTGCCACAAGGACGCCAACGGTGTTGTGTGCTTGTGAACGAGGGTTAGTGGTCTGGGCTGTTGTGTAAGACTTGGTAACTTTTCCTCCTCTCCCGTCGAATGGTGTTTGTTAGGTTCCTGTTTGTACTCCTCCTGGTAATTCAAGCCTGGAAAGTGCACCTCTGTTTTGTTTTGCTGCTCAGCTCCCTGAATAGTGTACATTTGTTGCCTTTGAGCTGGGGAGGCCCTCTCACTTGCGTAGAAGCGCCCACCTTCAAGTGAGGACGCCAGAATACGTGTGACGTCCTCAGGATTGCCAAAGCTCACTTGTCGACCAAATGCGTAAAGTTGATAGACGGGTTTTTGCTTTTCAGGTGATAGGGATAGCGAGCGTCGATGCAGAATGTTTGTAGTTTCCTCCAGGTCGCCAAGAATTTCGTTGTCAGTGTCACTACAGCGGGAGCAATTTTTGGTAGTTTATAGACGTTTCCAACTGTGACCTCTTTTTTCGTGTCTTACCGTGTAAAGAGCAGCTCTTCAACGTCAACTTTGCGCTGGGTGAAGGAGGCATTAATCACAGACTGGAAGATCTCGCCTACTCTGGCGCACTGTTTGTCGGTGGCCACTCGACAATAATAATCTGCAAATGTCCTTTCTGCCGCATCATACGTCCCGGTAGCCTCTAGGGCGGCTGCAATCTTAAAAACCAAAACAGTCCCGTTTTTCTGCTCGGCGTGGAGGCAGTTGGTGAACGGTGGTTTTACTTACCGTTGTGGCGTTTTGCAGAATGGCTATTGTCTTTTCCACCTCTTCAGCCACGACTTCAACCGGAGGAAGGTGGGGTTTATGCTTTGCCTGGGGTTGGATGCAAAAAAGGATACTGTCGAAAGAATTGCCATCAATGCTGCAACATTGTTATCCACATACCGAAAGAGCCAAGCGCCGCAGGTGAAGCATATATTCGATGGAGCTAATGCGCTCAATTTGGTCCTCCACTCTTGAAACAGCGAATCCCTTCTCTACCCCCGTCTGAAGGATGTACGTGTAGCCCGGCGCTACCACTAGATCCAATACTGAGATATGTGAGTTAATTGTTAGACTTTGGGCTTTTCTCCAATTATTTCATTTTTTTAATATTTTTAGCAGTGGAAACTCACGGCTCTTATCAACCGAAGGTTTAATGGTGTGACTACTATCCTCTACACCGAGCAGGCTCTGTAAACAGGAGGTTTTATAATTCGGAGATCAAAGTTAGTGTAAACTCACCCCAAGTTCTGCGTCGTATTCTTCCACTAGTGGCTAAAAGATTGAATCAATTCATGCAATCGAGAATGCTACTGACCTTCAAGACCTCGTCACGATCGTGCATGTGAACATGGAACCATGAAAGAGCTTCAATCTCATCCCTCAAGTACCCATACACCACTTTCTCGATATCGTTCATGATGATGTCGCGTGCGTTGAAGATAGCAATCGTGTCGAAAACATTCATAACCAGAGCCGAGACAACTATAGATGCCAGTTCTGGCAGAACTACTTGGAGCCTGTGAGAAAAGTCGGTTAGTTCTAGAGTCTGTTAACCCTTCAAAATGCTATAAACCTTAACTCACTGTAACAATTGGCCCAAGATAGCCAAATACCGCCGATGATTTTCCCAGTTTCCTGGGATCGACATCCAAGCAATCCGTTGTGATGGAAGCATTGCGCTAGTGATCGAGAACTCGGTCAGTAGCAGTTCTCTTATTACAGATAGCATGTCCTCCATATATTTCAACTCTTCCGGGTCCAATTCCTCAAAGTACTGTAAGGATGTTATCTCTCAAGTAGAAACGAATAAACCCACCTCTGTCAGCATCTCATCTGCCGTGAACTTTCGGTCCTGGTATTTCAAGATGCTCAGCAGATTCATCATTTTATCGAGTGCTGGCTCTTCACCAACCTTTGTGCTGATAGTATCCATCTGCTGGGTGATCTTTGCAAGCAAATTGTCGCTACCCGACTTCATTAGTTGTCTGTGATTACAATGAAATAAACGAAGTGAATATATTAAAAGCCACAAATGGAAAAGCAGAGGAGGTGTTGCACGCACGCGCCGTAGAGAGCTTTGAACTCCTGTGCAATCTCCTCGAATTCTGGATTGGTCAGGGCTTCACGGACTTCGTTAGGTTTTAGCGCGTGTGGAGTAGCATCCTCAACCCCGCCAGACACTAGAGGGCTCAACTTTTGTTGCATCCTCGCAATAAGAGATCGTGTCTTCTGGCGTCGCCATATATCGTCCTTTAAGAGGCCAGCTGATATTCGACCACTTTTTCGTCGTATCGACTGTACCAGCTTTGAATTGGGCTGAAGGTCACTCCAGAGGCGATCTGTACTTGTTCTTCCAGAGTGCCCGATGCTTGCTATCTTTCCAATTGCTACTTCCACTACGTAGGCTGCTTGTTCCTCCAGAGTGAGTCTTCTTGATTCGATCGGATGAGCAGTCTCTACAGAAGGGACTACAAGAGATCTCTTCCGTTGTGATACAGATAATTTAGAAGTACGTCCTTTGGTAGGTGGTTTTTTGAAGCGCTCCTCGGTGGCACCAAATTCTCTTAGCTTCTCCTCCTCTTCCTCGGAGTAGCTTTCCAGGGTGGTGTGTTTGACCACTTTGCGTCGTGGAAGAGGCTCGACGCGGAATTCGAAACCTTCGTTGTCGGACTCCGAAGAGTTGGATTCAGAGGTGATTGAGGGGACGTGAAGTCTAGCAGTTTGGAGGCGTGGCTTTTTACGCTTTCGTAGCATCGATTCCAGCCGTTTTCGCATCTTCTCCGCTTTCCCAGTATCGGTCACTGCAGTGCCTACCATTGGTTCTTTGACCTTGATGGAACAGACGCTTTTTTAATGCTTGAAGTGAATACGACAATGCTTTTTAGGTTATTTAATTCCATTTATTTATCCTCATTAATAATCTAGTTGACGCTGAATTTCTTCTATGGATTTATTTTGTGAAGCAGATATAAAATGAGGGCTCACAATATCGTGTTCAGGGGCCTTCTGTTGATCTTCTTCAAGCTCACTGCCTCCGCTCTCATCGATATCTACAAGTGTCGTGGAGGTCTCCTTAATGGCGCTAATGATGCTGTTAACAATATTCCACTCATCGTTTCCTTCTGGAATAAGCTCTATCTCCTTTTGAAGGTCGAGAATAGCATTTTGCAGCTCTGTGTAGACACGCATAATTGCCTCAACATCCATTGTGCCCTCTTCATTTCTAGCAAACGTAATTTACGCGTAAGCAAAACACAATTGTTGTGTTGTGCGATAAAGTAACGGACAAAAGACCTGATGATTTTGCGAATCTTCTTCAGCAGGCTCTCAACTTCGTCCAAGTGGTCTTCTCTCCTCACCATTGCTATGAGACCGATGCACGTCTCCTCGTCATCGTTGGCCTTCTGAAGTGCTTCCTCCTCTGTCATTGACTGGGGCAGGATGAAGTATTAAGAGAACTATGCAGGAACATTTTTACTCACTTAATGTAGTATGTTTAATTCGACGTGGCATCATCTGCCTAAATGGCATGAGGTACTATTTAGGGTAAATATATCGTTGCTGTAAGAATCGCTGCAAGTAATTTGGAACTTTCAATTTGTTTGCTGCATTTTGCTAAATTGAATTATCAACAAGAAATCTCTGTCTACGTTAATAACGTTTGACCAAGACCATCTGAAAAGGATGTAGTACTGATTTGACATAAGTAACCTACCCTTTCCAGCGGTACGGACCCTGAAAGATAGGAAACAATAATTTCTACATCCTCCTTTGTTGTGAGAGTAACGTTTAAATAAAAGTTACTTTTAAGCACGAAATTGCCCATCAAAAATGATCACGTTTAAACGGATTTGCTTGCTTCCACTCTCCCATTAATCAAGCAGTAGGTAACTTATGAATCCTGGTAGTATCTTAGTTACCTAGGTCTCCACTGTTCTGTCTTTGTAAAGTGTCGAATTTAGCGTGGAGTTTCTGACTTTTAAAAGTGAAACTAGTCGTAGTTTATTTTTGACAGCGACTCAAATATCCGGGTCCACATACCCGAAGAACGTGTCTCCTTTGATTGAATCCCCTCAGGCACCACGGCTTTGCGCTCCTCCTCGGCGGTTTCTCGTTGCTGAGCTCTCCTGCGACGCTGTTTGTGATACTTTATGTGCTTGCGACGGGATTTGATGGATGCCTTAGCAGAACTCCCCTCTTCCTCCTCATCCTCTTCATCATCGACACTGAGATATTCGGGTAGCTGAATTTTCT